>NC_012877.2:18029289-18208771 GCF_000003195.3 Sorghum bicolor
CGAAAGCTGGTCGGCAGTCTACCTTGGGGTATACCCACGGTAGTAGTTTATCGGTAGACGGTGCGCAAACTACGAACTCGATGGTGACGCAAGACACGGACAAGCTTTTTATCCAGGTTCGGCCGCCGAGTTGGCGTAATACCTACGTCCTGCGTCTGGTTGTATTGATTTGTGTTGAGAGAATATGATGTCCTAGGGGGGTCCCTTGCCCCTCCTTATATAGTCTGGAGGGCAGGGTTACAGATCTGGAAACTAATCCTAGTCGATTACAATTGCCATGGATAATTCGATATCAATTCCTATTCTAACCGACTAGAATCCTGCTTGATCTCCCCATCTTGTTTCCTTGCGCGAAACTCCAAGTTGTCGGATCAAGCTTTGAACTTGTCTCGTAATGGGCCAAGCTTCCTGGCCGAAGTCTAGCCGTAAGGGTATAGGGGTTTATACCCCCACAGCGAGCGATCCTTGCTCCGCACGTTTGCCCCTTTAAATACTCGCCCCGATCCTCGCCAAGCCCCCTACCAAATCCCAGAGCCGACCGTCACTTAGTCCTCGCCGAAAAAAACTCCGCCCCACGCCGAGCTCGATTCTCCGCTGCGTCGTGTTTTTGCTCTGTGAGCTTCATGCCGAGCCTCGTTTCTCTCTTGCGAAGTCGCCGAGACTCTATGCTCGCGATTTCGTGCTCTCTGTGCTTTCCTAACCCTCGCCGAACAACCTTGCAGAGTCGCCGTCTGCCGAGACTGCTTTCCTAACCCTCCGTCGCGAGCACGCCCGAGCCGCTCCTCAACTTCGTTTTGGTCCTAGGTAAGTTTGCGTCGAGTTTCTCTACGCTCCGGGCTTTCGATTCGCGTTCTACCGCCCTAAATCGCGCAAACTGCGAGCTCCGGCCATCACCGGCCATGGCGCCGCCGCGGCCTACCCCAGCTCCGGCCGGCGGTCTTCTCTCTCCCTCCCCACGATCTAATCTCAACCGTCCAAGTGAGATCCGATGGCCTAAATTGAATCATACCCCTTCGGCCGCACGTTTTGCAAAAGAACCCCCCTGCTTTTTAAATATAGGACCCGCAGTCCATAGCGTAGTCTCAATAATACGTTTTCTTATTTCAAAGGCGTATTTTCTTTATTCAGATTCAAAATACGTTTTCAGGAAAATTACAAGTTTGCCACTAGTTTTATATTGCTCATAAAATATCCGTTTTAACTCCGATTTGATCCATTCAAATTGCGTTAGATTCATAATCACAAGATCTACATGTTAGTCTCACTGTTTTACAAATTTGAAACTTTTTATTTTTGTTATCCTATTTAATTAATTATTTTTCTAAAGAAAATCTTAGGAAAATCATAACTTCTTCGTTTTAGATCCGATTTTTGTGAACTTTACGTCAGTGTGATCGTAGAGTGATGTAGATTTGTTTTATAAACTTTTTATCTTTATTTTCTACTGTTGGTGTATTGTTCTAATTATATGTTTGTTTGCTTTTTATGATTGCCTCTGGATGATTGTTGTTGATGTGATGACTGAGTTTAGACGGTGAGCTTTTACGTGGTGATCAAGAAACAGATTGTGGAAGGTTTCGAACTAACAGAAGGATCTGAGTTTCAAGGCAAGTATAGCATGGGATCATCCTTGTTTCCTAATAACTTTAATCACACAATTCATATTGCATGTGTCTCTTTGCTAAGGATTTCCTAGTATTGATCTTATACCTTGTCACCTATGGTTTTGCAATGGGTAGCTTATGCTAGTGCTCCACTAAACCATGATCTTGTAATTTGATTAATGGAATATGCAATAAACATTAAAAGAGGACTTTTTAGCAACTTTGGTAAAGAGGGCTGGAGCATTGGGTTATCTTATGGTGCTCTAGTTTCTCTCCATAAGGACTTATCTGTATCTGACCATCCGGGACACACAGTACAACTGTAAGGGCTACATGGCTCTGGCTTTAGCTCAGTATGAGGACTTTTTCTAGCTTGTTAGTGGTTACCCTTGTGGCGCAAATGGGGAATAGAAGACCATGGATTCCTGCGGGTGAATCACATGGACTGACTAATGAAACCAAGCGGCCCTAACTTGTTAGACGAACCTTTGAAAGGCTTCATAGTGAACCCTGCCGGCCTCCCTAGGAAGGGGGTTTAGAGACTCATGACCTAAGGCGAAAGTGTAAATCACGACTCACAGTGAAAGTGTACAACCTCTGCAGAGTGTAAAACTGATATATCAGCCGTGCTCACGGTCACGAGCGGGCTTGGACCAATACAGAATAAATGATCACTAATGGCAAATCATTAATGTTATTATTGTTAATATGTTGTTTATGCTATTCTTTATTCACTTTACCTGATCATGAGTTTATTTTGGGACTTGACAACCTGATGCTACTCATATGCTAAAATTGTGACAACTAAAAGCTACATGCAGTTCAACCAGTGTCTATCCTTTGAGCCTCATGAACCCTATGTTATTCTTGCTGAGTACGAAATGTACTTATGCTTGCCTTTACATTTTATTTGGATAAAAATCCCGGATGGGTACCAGATTGCTAGTTTGGAGAAGAGTTTAGGCTTGTGCTCAACCAGTCAGTTGTCCCTGTGGATTTGGAGCTTTCGCCTGAAGAACGGAGTGTCTTTCCGCTGTTTGCTATCTAAGGTTATATCCTTTATACTAAGTTCGTTATATATAAGCATTGACTATTGATATTACCCCTATTTGTGGCTATATGTGAGATTTGACTTCCTGGGCTCACATATGGTGTGTATCTGGTTTTGTTCTTAAAACCGGGTGCTACACATTTATAATACAAATATGTACAATTAGATTGATTACATAATGTATTTTCATAATAAATTTGTTTTAAAACATAAATACTAATATTATCCACTAGAAATTTGGTCAAAAGGAGTAATAATTATAGAATATATTTCTATAATAAACTTATTTAGGGTATGCAGGGGTTATTTGATTGGAGATGTTGAAGTTTAACAAGTGCAGCTCTTTCATTTTTTGGCAATTAGTGTACAACAACGAACTAATTAGGCTCAAAAAATTTATCTAGCAAATTACTCTCTAGCTGTGTTTTTAGTTTCGTAAATAGTCTGTATTTAATACTCTATGCATGTGTCCAAACATTTGATGTGACAGGAGTTAAAGTTTAACTATAGAAATCAAACAGAGTTGCCCTATAGAGGCAACTAAGGCCTTGTTTAGCTGAGTAGAGCGGAAATTTTTTTGGGTACTATAGTACTTTTGTTTTTATTTGACGATTATTGTCCAACCACAGAACTAACTAGGCTTAAAAGATTTCTCTCACAGATTATAAGCAAATTGTCCAATTAGTTATTTGTTATCTATATTTTAATATTTTTATGCATATGCTGTAAGATTCGATGTGACGGAGAATCTTGAAAAGTTTTGGGTTTTAGGGTGAACTAAAGAGTAAAATCCATCGCCGGTCCTTGAACTTGTCCGACGGTGTCATCTAGGTCTCTAAACTTCTAAAGTGTTATTTATGAGTCCGTAAACTTGGCAGACTGTGTCATCTAGATCCCTGAACTTTCAAGGTAATCGCCACAGGTCCCTATATTTGGCCGGTGGTCTCTAAACTTTCAAAGTGATCACCACAGGTTTCTAAACTTAGCAAGCATTATCATCCCTATCCAAACATAGTTTAACCTACTCTATAAGCTAACGTGAATCCAACATGTGTCAGTTAATCAATCATTATTTATCTCATATTTATCATGAAAATATAAATTATATAAAATAATTTACATCAATAAAAAACAAATTAAAGTATTAAACTAATTTACAATAACAAATATATTAGGTTTAAACTAAAGTATAAAAATAGTAAAATTAATTAAATATTTATGTATCATTGATAGTGTTTAAAAAATAATATTAGAATTCCTATAGTATTAAAAGTTTTATCTATTAAAAGTTACTTCTAATTTTAGTCTTATTTTAAAAATTTTAATAATGTTATTATAGAAGTAACCTCTAATAGTAGTATTATAGTATTAAAACTTTAAAAGTAGTATTATGGTATTAAAATATTTAATAATAATGTGATAGTATTAATAACAGAGAAAAGTTACTTCTATAATAATACTATTAAAATTTTAAAAATAACACTAAAACTAGAATAACTTTTAATATAGAAAACTTTTAATATTATATATAGGAATTTTAATATTATTTTATAATACTATTAATGATACATAAATATTTAATTAATTTTACTATTTTTATACTTTAGTTTAAACAATATATTTGTTGGTGTAAATTATTTTAACACTTTAATTTATTTTTTGTTGATGTAAATTATTTTATATAATTTATGTTTTCATGATAAATATTAGATAAATAATGCTTGATTAATTGACACATGTTGGATTCATGACAACTTATAGAGTAGGTTAGACCATATTTGGACAAGGATAATACCGCCTGCTAAGTTTAGGGACATGTAGTGATCACCTTAAAAGTTTAGGGACTAGAATGATATCACCGGCCAAGTTTAGGGATATATGGTGATTACTCTGAAAGTTTAGGGATCTAGACTACACCTTTTGCCAAGTTTATAGACTCACAAATATCACTTTAGAAGTTTAGAGACCTAGATAAACGGCAGACAAGTTGAGGACCGGCGGTAGATTTTGCTCGTGAACTAAACAAGGCCACAATTAGGCCTTGTTTAGTTCCTTTCCAAAAATTTTTCGCGACAATGTAGCACTTTCGTTTGTTTGTGGTAATTATTATCTAATTATGAACTAACTAGGTTTAAAAGATTCATCTCGTAAATTTTAACCAAACTGTGCAATTAGTTTTTATTTTTGTTTATATTTAATACTCCGTGCATTCGTCTAAAGATTTAATGTGATATGGAATCTTGAAAAGTTTTTGGATTTTGGGCGGCCTTGTTTAGATCCAAAAACTGTTTGGATTTTGACACTGTAGCACTTTCGTTTTTATTTGACAAATATTATTTAATCATGGAGCAACTAGGCTTAAAAGATTCGTCTCGTGATTTACAAGTAAACTGTGCAATTAGTTATCTTTTTTATCTATATTTAATGTTCCATGCATGTGCCGCAAGATTCAATGTGACGTGGAATTTTATAAAGTTTTGGGTTTTTGGGTGTATCTAAACAATACCAAAAATTTTTCAAGATTCACCATCACATTGAATATTGCGACACATGCATGGTGCATTAAATATACATGAAAAGAAAAAACTAATTGTACAGTTTATCTGTAAATCGCAAGACGAATCTTTTAAGCCTAGTTACAGTATGATTGGACAATATTTGTCAAATAAAAACGAAAATGCTACAGTATCATTTTTCAAAAAATTTTGTGAAGTGAACAAGGCCTAAACAAGGCCGTACAATGGATTTGGTCTGGGAACACGAGCCGATGCCATCATCTCTGGTCCCGTTCCCGGACTGACTAGTAAGGATCTTTTTGTAAGAAACATAACATATCGACGCGTGTTTTTATCAGTCAAATATATCAGTTATTTAATAATATTTTCTTTTTACAACAAATTAGCCAACAATACTTTGTGTCATGACTAATTAACCAAACGAACCAGACGTTAACATAAAATGAGTCTTTCTCAATATATAGTTTCATCAACATAATTTCATGGAGTTATTTTAGCATTTAGTAGGTCTCAACGAACTAAATGCTCTCAGTGGGGATTTTTTGTCTTCGCAAAATGTTTTCTTTCTCTTTCCTCCTCGATACATATAAAAGCTCTATTTTTTGCTAATGTGCTATTCTATTTAATGTGCATAAATTTTTTTGGCCTTGTTTAGATCAAAAAGTTTTTGGATTTTGATACCGTAAAATTTTCATTTTTATTTAACAAATATTGTCTAATTATGGAGTAACTAGACATAAAAGATTCATCTCGCGATTTTACAGACAAACTGTATAATTAATTTTTGTTTTTATCTATATTTAATGCTCTATGTATATGTTACAAGATTCGATGTGACGGTGAATCTTAAAAAGTTTTGGTTTTTGAGGTGAACTAAATAAGGCTAAAGTCTATGGCCTTGTTTACTTTCCCAAATATTTTGTAAAATGTTTTAGATTTACGTCACATCGAATCTTACGGCACATGCATGAAACATTTAATATAGATAAAAAAGATAATTAATTACACAGTTTGCATTCATTTGTGAGACAAATCTTTTGAGCCTAGTTAGCATATGATTGGACAATATTTATCAAATACAAACAAAAATATTACTGTTCAAATTTTGCAATTTTTTTAAGTAAACAAGGCATATGTTGAGACTGGCCATAGAGATACAAGTAGTATTTATGTGTATTTAAATTAAAAAATAACTTGTGTGAAACAAGAGGCTCTCCCGTTTGGCAGTCTACAGAGCATTCCTACTACCTGTCGGTGCCTCCTATCAGGCCTTGTTTAGTCTAAAAGAATTGACAATTTTTTTAATTTCTCATCACATCGAATTTTATGGTATATGTATAGAGTACTAAATATAGATAAAAAATAACTAATTACACAGTTTACTTATAATTTATAAGATAAATCTTTTAAGTCTAGTTAGTCTATAATTAGACAATATTTATTGTTGAACAAAAATGCTGACGTTTGCAAATTCTTTAGAACTTAGGCCTTATTTAGTTCTGAAAACTTTTTGATTTTCGGAACTGTAGTACTTTCGTTTTTATTTGACAAACATTGTCTAATTATAGAGTAACTAGGCTTAAAAGATAGATCTTGCAATTTATAGGTAAACTGTGTAATTAGTTTTTATTTACGTTTATATTTAACGTGTGCCGTAAGATTCGATGTGACAGAAAATCTTAAAATATTTTTGGTTTTTAGGTAAACTAACAAGGCCTGAATTGCATTATTGCATACGAGTACCAGCATACTCCAACGTGGCTGTCGCGGCCGGCATCCAGGGGTGCATGCTTGCACGGTACAGTACAGTACGAAAGATCTTTTAAAACTTTAACCAACCCGGTTGGCCGGGCCACTCGCCACGTCCACCGTCACTTTCACTGTATCACCCTGCCCAACTGGCCCCACACCCAAGACGATCGATCTCCCAAGTGGCCTACTACTTCGTAGTCCCTAGACCCCGCAGCTGGCAAAGACCCCACCTCGCCTCCGGCGCCACTGCGCCAGGCAGCGGTGACGTCAGACGCGATCGCGCAGCGCGATTCGGGCCGGGCGGGCGACCGGCCACGCGTCCCCGCCGGTGTCCCGCGTCCAAGTCCAATCGCACCAATTATGGCTCCTCCCGCGCTCCCATTCGTCCACGTACTACACGACCGTCACCCCCTCCCGACCTGCCGTCGCTTCACGTCCCCGCTGCAGCTGCACTACTAGCGGAGTCCCCGCTGTGCTTCGCGCACACGGTCACCTGCACACACAACGCACAACAACGCATGGTTGCCTCTACTAGGCGTTGGAACTAGTAAGAGCGCTTTTCTTTTTTTTAGAATTTGTATATGAATTTTATAGGCATCCATTTATTTCATTCATAAAAAATAGTAGAAAAAAATATTTCCCACATAAATTCCAATGTGTGTGTGTGTGTGTGTCTATATATATATATATATATGACTAGCATTTGATAGTTTTTAGTAATCTTTGATATATGATTAGATGATGAACTTGCGAAGAAGGATATAGAATTTGTTTAGATCAACTAAAGCTAATTATTAGTCGAGGCTAAAAATTACCCATCTAACTATTAGCTCGTGCATACTTGGATCATAGGCTAAAAGGGTACATATATCCCTATCAATGAATCATTAGACCTTCTTTTGTTATTTTGTTGTACTTGACTAATGAACTAACAATTAGTTTAGAGCTTGGCTAAAAATTAGCCCACATGTTTGGATTGATTAGAGTTATTATTTTTTTAGCCATTAATTGTTAATCTATGGGAACTAAGCAGGTCGATACTATAGTGTCACATGCATCTTAGCATACATTTGGATCACTTGTCATGTTTAGTTCACCCAAAAACCAAAACCTTTTTAAGATTGCATGGTGGTGAGGAGTTGAAATCTAGTGACTTCTTTTGGGCCCACAGGTCGGTGAGGAGTGCCATCCGTAGATACCCAAGTGCCTGTGTGGGGCTAGTGGAATATTGGTGGCCGGGTCTTTTCCAGGGAGATAAAGCAGCGGTGGCGGGCCCACGGAGCTCCCTAGTACGAGTACGTGTTCCATCCTCCCCAGTCCCCACCATAAAGCGCTGCACACTGCGCGCGCTCCCATTTGTCCACTCCCCCATGATCTCGCCTGATTTCTCCCCTCTGTCCACCGTGCCTTCACCTCCCAAATCCCTGACCCCCCAGGGCACCGACACCTGGGCCAAGGCGCATTCTTGGTCCCACAAGTCAGCGATGGAGAACCTTTACGTACGCGTCCGCGAAGCCTAGGCTCCCTTGCACTCCACGGGTGGGACAGCAGCGAGGACACGTCGCCGCCTCGCCTCGCCTCGCCGGGGACCTGCCCTACCTATCCTGGCGAGAGTGGGGTAGGTCATGTGGGTCCCGCGTGCCAGCGAGCGGGAGGACGCGAGGGGTTTTGATTTTTCTCGCGCTTGCGTGCCAGGGCAACCATTGGCGCGGCGCGCCCAATCGGGGCGCGGCCTTTCACGTGCCTGCCGCTGCGGTGAGCCGCCACGTGGTGGCGCGCGGCCGGCCAATGATAGCTCGCCTCCGCCGCTCGACACGTACGTGGCCCGACGCGTGTCCCTCCGCCTCCCCCAGCGCGCGGTATTAAAAGCGCCGGGCCTCCTCCCGCACCCCGGTCGTCGTCGGCGTCCCGGTGGTGCTCGTATCTTATCTCTACTACCGCGGCCGTAGTGCCATCGTGCGAGCGCAGCGCGGAGAGAGTAGAAGGAAGCAAGTGTGTGTCCGTCTCATACCTACTGGGGTTGGCTGGTGTGGTGTTTGAGACGTGCGGTCGGGAGAGCGGATGGAGAGGAAGGGAGGGTGCTGCCTCGCGCCGAGGTACGGCGCCGCCGGGCCTGCGGCCGCGCAGCAGCAGGCAGGCGCGGCGTGGCAGATGGGCAGGATCATGCTCAAGTTCCGCCCGATTGCACCTAAGCCGGCGGCCATGGCGCCCGTGCCGGCACCGACGCCGGTGGTGGCTGGGCCGTCCGTTGGTGCGGCCGGGAGAGGGAAGCGAAAAGCCGTGTGCGGTGCAGGCGGCGGGAGGAGGGGGCGGAAGCCCAAGAAGGCGGCTGCGGTGGTGACTGCAGCGCCTGCGCTTGCAGCGGCGGCGGCGCAGGATGCGGGCGACTGCAAGAAGGACTGCGAGAAGGAGAAGTCGTCGTCGTCGCGGTCCTCGTCCTCGTCGGGGATGACGTCCGTGGACTCGTCGCCGCCGCCGCCGCAGCACCACCTCCCGACGCTGCTGCCGCTCATGCCCGTGACGGCGGTGGAGGATAAGGGCCCCGCTGCTGGTGCTGCGACAGAGGAGCTTCCGGCGCCTGTGCCGTCTCAGGTGGCCGCGGCAGCCACGGGGTCGGCACGGCCGTTTGCTCCGCGGGCGTTGCGCCCAGGCTCCGCGGCTTGGGCGGCTTCGTTGGTGACGGTGGAGGAGGTGACCGCGACGTGGCGCGACGGCGAGGCGCCGCCGTCCTCCGCGGCGTGCGTCGCCGACGACGCCCCGGCGTTCGTGTCGGACCAGTGGGGCCGCGTCACGTGGAGGAACGCCGCGTTCGTCCGGGCTGTACCCGCGGACGACGGCGGCGACGAGGTGGAGACGCAGACGCCCGTGGCGCTCAGCGGCGCGCTCCCGGCGTGGGGCACCTGCTCGGGATTCACGTGCCGCGTCCGCTGGCACTCGAGCCCCCGGCGCGTGGGTTCCACTTCCTCCGTGGTGGCGCCCTGCGATGTGTGGCGGCTGGACGCCGGCGGCAGCTACCTTTGGCGGCTGGACCTGCAGGCCGCTCTCACTCTCGGCGGCCGCCTGTGACTGTGAAAACCCGCCTGTGACTGTCAAGTTCTGAACCCCAGCAACGAATATGCTGTAGTACTCCTACGTGCGGATTAGTAGTGTTTTATTCTGAGATTGGAAACCATATGCGTTCTTACTGACGTACGGTATGGTTTAATCGGCGTATTGCTATCCTGGTCGGGCTTAATTAAGGATGTTTGAAGCCAGATTGGGTATTACTAATTATGGATTAGTTTAGATCCCTTGGAATGGGAGTGAGTGACTTGCCAGGACTTAAGAAGAAACCAAAGCATGTGACGAATGCTTCTGGATGTGCAGAGTTCAGTCTTCCTTCTTCAGCAGCACAGAATCTTGCTCTTCTCATTTGTTTTCCTTTTCTTCTCTTGAGGGCACCCTTAACGTAAACTATAGTTTTTATTATGAATATTTATTATAATGTTACTTAAGTGTTTTAATGATGTGGTAAGATAGTTATTTAAGAGTAAAAAAATTATAGAAATTAGATTTTAGTTAGAAACCATATCTACGCGAAAATCGAGACATGAAGGGATGTGTTGGTAACATATGAATGTAGGGATGTGTTGGTAGCATATGAATGTGATTAGGTAAAACATTGTTACGTAGAAACTATTCATGAGAACCATTATTTTTATATGTACTGTCTATAAAAATTAATAGATATAGAAACTAAGATTCTGTTTGGTTGCTTTTAGTACAAAGTTTACAGTTTGTCACATCGAATATTTAGATATATACATGAAGTATTAAATATAGACTATTTATGAAACTAAAAATACAGTTAGAGAGTAATTTGCGAGACGAATTTTTTGAGCCTAATTAGTCCATGATTGGACACTAATTGTTAAATAAGACGAAAATGCTACAGTATATGTTAAACTTTAACACCGCCGACCAAACACCTCATAATATGTTATGTCTATACAAATTAATAGATATAGAAACTATATATGTTTTTAATATTGTGACTGCTCTGATATATCTGATTTATCTTCTCAATGTTTGGACGGCCTTTGACTGATCTCAGAGGTTTATAATATCTCAATTATTTATATATTATTCATGCTGACACTATGACATTATCTATCTATACAAATCAAACAATCAACGAATATCTTCTTATTCTATGCTTAATTACTAAGGTCAGTCTCAATGCATGTTTTATGAGAGTGTCATGCACATTAAATAGGGTGCCACATAAGCAAAATTGCTGACTTGGTAGGGTCATTAAATGAAGGAGTTTCATCAGATGAGAGAAGAGTTTCATCCCCATGAAACTCATGTGCCTCGGTTACCTAGTTTATAGTCTTGGTAACTGTGCTATGAAACTATACATTGAGACTGGCCTAAGAAGATATTCGTTGATTGTTTGATTTATATTGATAGATGATGTCATAGTGTTAGCATGGATAATACTTCATGTATATGTCTAAACATTCGATGTGACGGACTGTAAACTTTACTGAGAGAGACCAAACAGGATCTTAGTTTCTATATCTATTAATTTTTATCCATGATTTAAATAGCGCACAATTTTAACGCTATCGCGGCGCTATAGCGGCTAGGAATTGGTGACGCGATGATATCGTCCATTTCCGCGCTATTGGCGCTAAAGCGCACCTTAGCGTCGCTAAACGCATTTAGCCCCTTAGCGCCGCTAAATCCACGCGATCAGTTCTTCACTGACTGGACCCAAAAACAGCAGCGACCCAACCGAATTTAGCCCATTTAGGGCCCATATACGGTGCCTTCCTATCTGCATGTTTACCCTAGAGCGCAGAACACTCTTTTCATCCTCTTCCTCTGCTTTGCGGTGGCCGGAAAAAGTAGACATTGACGGCTCGCCTGCTAGGCTACGACGGCGGTTGAGGCTACGGTTGCGGCAGAGGGACGGGACTTGGCAAGGCTTCGGCAGCGGGTTCTGCAGCGGCTAGGCTTCGACGGCGGCGGCGGCGGCTTCCCTACCGGCTAGGTGGTACGTCTTCAAGTAACTCCCGTGCGCAACAATGTCAGAATCGGATGGCACTGCACCGGCGCAAACCCTAGGCAAGTTCTTGTTTCCCTGTTCTTGTTTTACAGTAATTAGTATTACTTTAGGAATCACCGAATCATTGAGTATTTGAGTGTTATTTGTTGCTTGAAGATCATTGAGATAATGAGATGCCATGCCATGAACAGAATTAGTATTGCAGTATTGTTGATTTTTATTTAATTTGTTAATGCCATTCTGAATTAGTAATTTCTAATTTACTATTGCTGATTTTTTATTTAATTTGTTAATGCCATTCTGAATTAGTAATTTCTAATTTACTATTGATTATTTTTTGTTTAATTTGTTAATGCCATTATGAATTAGGTTTATCCAGCACTGCATCTACAGCCCACCAAATAATTGAAGTTGAAATTGTTGCTGAACCGACCCACGTATGGCAGATGGCAGCCGCTATAGCGGTGCTATAGCGCAGCTATAGAGTCCGCTAAAGCCTTTTTAGCGTTTTGAAGAGGCCCGCGCGAAATAAAATAGTCCGCGATAAAAAAACGTTGATTTAAATACAAAAAGTATATATGTTTTCATAGTCTAGAATAAAATGACAGCCATTTCATGGTTCCAGTTGCAATTTGGAGCCAACTCCAATCCTAACTGCTTCCTTCTCAGAAGCTACAAGAAAAACATAGATATGAAATGTTCTAGTTAGTCATCTTCATATATATAAAAACCATAGAGCTGCCTACAATAAATAATTAGAATAACATCAAATTCAATTTTCATTCATGTAAACACAAGTCAAAAAGCTAAAATTTTTAGATTTAGCTACTATAGTACTTTTATTTATATTTGACAATTATTGCCAACCATGGACAACTAGGCTCAAAAGATTCGTCTTGCAGGTTACAAATAATTTATGTAATTAGTTATTTTTATCTATATTTAATGCTCTAATGCATGTGTTCAAAGATTCGAGGTGATAGAGAATATTTTTTTGCGACGAAAAAAGAATTATATTAGATAGCAGCTGGGTACGTGAATACGGTACAAGTGCTCTGGATTACACAAATATTTAGAAAAAAACATCTAAATTATACCCAAGCCGTGGATAGCTTCAGATCTTAAAACCAAACATGTACGATATTTTGCAGTATGAATGACTGCACAGGTAAACACTCGGCAAAAGACCTAAGAACAAATGCCCAACAAACGATGGCCAACATTTATGTAGGTGGAGTTGAGAAATTTCTTCTTTCTAGTAACTTTCGGAAGAGTGAGAAAGATTAATCTGAAATTTATTTTCCCTAGTCATTCATCGTGGCCAGATCTAACCACGATAAAACAGAGAAAAGACCAAAAACATTATTCCATGACAGCGACACCATCTCCATCTTGATGTCGCTATCCAGAAATAAAGGTCCCTATGTCGTCAAATCGGTGAGGATGCCGATGTCGTAGTTATTTTCAGCATCTTTAACAGAGCCGACATGGAAAAAACGGATCTACCCTACCATCTCACTATCTCTGTAGAAGAGGAGGAAAAAATAAATCTCCAAAATAAAAAAATAACATACAGAGCTCGATCTAGTAGAAAAACATATTAAAAACGATGAATCTCCACTCTCTTCGGCCTCCGATGATGGAGGCTAATTATAACTGAAGGAGGGTGTCGGGGTATAATCCCCTATACCTTTATGGGTCGATATGGGCCGCACCATCAGAGGTGGCTCGGCCCACAAGATGAAGACGTACGACGCACGATGCTGGTCGGCGTGTACCGCAAGGCTACAAGATATTGTACTAAATAGAATATTTTGCTTGTAACTCTGTCCCTTCACAGTATATAAGGAGAGGCAGGGGTCCCCTAGAGGACAGGTCAACACGACTCAACTCCATACATTTCAATCCACAACAATACAATCAGACGCAGGACGTAGGTATTACGCCCACACGACGGCCGAACCTGGATAAAAACCTTGTCTGTGTCTTGCGTCACCATCAAGTTCATAGCTTGTGCGTCTGCTGATAAACTACTATCATGGATATACCCCAAGGTAGACTGCCGACTAGCTTTCGTCGACAGTGGCGCGCCAGGTAGGGGGTGTGCGCACAACTTCCTAGACGAACAAGATGGTCATCATTCCCGACTTCGCGGCCATGGCGGGCGGCTTCACGTTTACCGTCAGCTTCAATAGCTTCACCGCCACGACCATGGAGGAGGCATAGATCCGATCTGTACCAATCACTTCTTCATCGACATCGGCCGCGACTCCAACCACGCTGGCTACGACTCCGACTACTCTAGCAACATCTCCGACCACGCCGACAACGCGTCACCCGCTTCCCTGCTACAAAGGGAGGCAGAACGACGACACCGATCTGCTCGGGCTATCGACCAAATTGTTTGGCCTACTTGCTCTGACCACCAGTCGTAATAATAATCGCCGCGAAGAACGGTGCTACGACAACCGCGACCACCGTCATGACAAGTCGAAAAGCTCGTGGGCTATACAATTTTGTCACCTCCGACTAGGTTTTCGTCCAAAGATAAGTACACTTCTAATATTTTATTAATTTTTGGCATAATATTTTTTATTATCCTTTAAAATAACTTTTTGCTTAGTCGACTAGTTTTTTTCTCCTACACGAGTTTTCCAAAGCCGGCACTGTCTCCGACTCCTCCCTACACGTGCATGAGATCCGTTCTCTGCGTTTCGGGTGGTCGGCAGTAGCTCTCTAGTGAGGCTGGCAATCCTACGCGTGACTAGGTTCCGCACCTCATGCTGATTGTTGGCTATGGTACAAGCTCTAGGATGAATTAACTACTCTTGCTAATTTTATAACAAAAAATCTAAAACTTATCTCAGTGTTGTTTTTTATCTAAGTTTATTTATACATCATGTACTACCTATTCTCTATATTTATTTTTCAGGAGTTTGGCCCAGTCAACAAGCTACGCTCAAGGACTCGTCGACTATTCACTATGCTGTGCTCGGGGACTGCTCCGACCACCGAGCACGTTTACGTTCCCAACCATGCTCGGGGACTTGTCGACTAGTCTCTACGCTATGCTCAAAGACTGTGCCGACCACCGAGCATGTTTACGTTCCCAACCACGCTCAGGGACTCATCGACTATTCTCTACGCTGTGCTCGGGGACTGCTCCGACCACCGAGCACGTTTACGTTTCCAACCACGCGGGGACTTGTCTACCAGTCTCTACGCCATGCTTGGGGACTGTGCCGACCACCGAGCAGGTTTACGTTCCCAACCATACTCGGGGACTGGTCGATCAGTCTCTATGCCGTGCTCGGGGACTGTGCTGACTACCGATCGTGCTCGGAGACTCATCAATCACTCCCTGCACTGTGCTCGGGACTTGCTTCGATCACTCTCCGACCGCAGCTTAGGAACTGCTTTTCTCAGTTACATATGAATTGGACTGGATAATTTTAATTTTTTTAGACCTTGCTACAAGGCTCATACTTCGCCTTCCAGCAAGCTCGGGGACTACATCGGTACGATGCATCTAGCGATGCATGTTAGTATCATAAATTTTAAGATGATTTTTTTAGACCCTGGCACCACGTGCCTACGTCACCTACTACCAGGCTCGGGGACTAAGTGGGCACACTTAACCTTATGGTAAATATGCTTATTTTTTTAGGTCTATACTTTTCATAAAAGTAAAGTGGGCACACTTAACCAGGAGAGAAATCTTTTTTGATTAAGAGTACCATGCATTCTTCGAACAACCTGCTTCTTCGATGTCGATGTTGATCAACTGTCTTTTAAGTTGGTTAAAATACCGTTGTAACTGTTTGGACGACTTTCCTGCTTATTGAAGACGTCAAGCCTCACTAGTCGAAGAAGCTCAAGACGGTGTGTTACATCACAATACATGGTGCTCGGGGACTACCTGTGGGGGAATAAACCCCTATACCCTCATGGGCCGATATGGGCCGCACCATTAGAGGTGGCTCGGCCCACAAGATGAAGACGTACGACGCACGATGCTGGTCGGCGTGCACCGCAAGGCTACAAGATATTGTACCAAATAGAATACTTTGCTTGTAACTTTGTCCCTTCACAGTATATAAGGAGGGGCAGGGGTCCTCTAGAGGATAGGTCAACACGACTCAACTCAACACAATTCAATCCACAACAATACAATCAGACACAGGATGTAGGTATTACGCCCACACGGCGGCCGAACCTGGATAAAAACCTTGTCTGTGTCTTGCGTCACCATCAAGGTCGTAGCTTGCGTACCTGTCTGCCGATAAACTACTACCGTGGGTATACCCAAGGTAGACTGCCGACTAGCTTTCGTCGACAGAGGGAGACCAAAAAGGTGGGAGCGGTGGTGGTGGTACCGGCGGCGGCAACGCACCCTAGCGACTTTGAGAACCGACGACCCTTGGCGGCTGATAATGTGACGATCATGTGCTTTCTCGGAACCATATTCTCCCTTAAACAAGCCGACGACTTCCAAAGGAGAAGTAGGGTCCACGTCACCCTGATTTTTTCCAGTCGTCGGATCTTTGATCGTGGGTCACGATTGTTTGGAGCGGATTCGAACGGAAGCGGCTTCTACTGCTTCTTGTTGTCTTTTATCGCCTTTTTCTTTGCTTCTAGCGGTGTCAAGCGGCTTCTGCTCCGGAGCCAACTGAAAGCCCTAGTTTGGTTTTGGATAATTGATGAAACCCTAGTACTAACCTCTATACTAAGTGTGTGTAGACTTAATGAGGTTGGTACATGCCAAGTGATGGAGCAAGTGATGATCATGGTGTCGATGGTGATGACCACAAGATGATCAAGTGCTCAACATGGAAAAAAAGAAAGAGAAAAACAAAACCCTATGGAGATCAAGGCAAAGGTATTGCTTAGGGTTTTGGTTTTGGTGATCAAGACACCATAGAGGGTGTGATCACATTTAGGATAGATAGCCGTACTATAAAGAGGGGAATTCTTTGGCTAAGCGGTTATCAAGTGCCACTAGGTGTCATTGTTCATGTGCATGCATTTAGAACCTAGTGAGCTAACTTAACTCCTTCGAAGAAAATGTTTGTGAAAATGCTAACACACGTGCACATGTTGGTTTTCACATTGTGGTGTTGGCACACTTTGAGAAGGAGATGGAGTTTGAAGGGTAGAGAGAGGATGGGTTCCTCTCTCCCTCCCACCGAGCTTGCGAGGCGGGATTCGGCGCTTTTGAGAAAATGAAATGCATATTTTCTATTGCGCCGATGGGAAATTTTTTGGAGAAGTCGCGGGAGTGTTCCTCGCAGAGAAACACTCACCGGATGCTGGCCTTTGAGGCACCGGACACTATGGCTGAGCGTCCGGTGTGCTGTGGTGCTGAGGTTAAGCACCGAACGGTGAACACCGGACGCTGGGGAGCTCCAGTTCATGCGTCCGGTGCTATCTGACTTCGGTCGGAGTGTTTGACTGGAAGCACCGGACGCTCAGGGAGCGTCCGGTGGTTAGCGTCCGGTGTGCGGCCGTTTTGCGACCCTCTCTGCGTATGGGTCCAGTGAGCACCGGACGCTACCGGTGCTTAGCGTCCGGTGACCCGCAAGTTTGCGGAACTCTCTGCGTATGAGTCCGGTGTGCACCGGACGCGCACCGGACGCGTCCAGTGCTAACTTGCTCAGCGTCCGGTGCACTGCAGGTGACCGTTAGATTCTGACAC
This sequence comes from Sorghum bicolor, assembly GCF_000003195.3. NCBI lineage: Eukaryota > Viridiplantae > Streptophyta > Magnoliopsida > Poales > Poaceae > Sorghum > Sorghum bicolor. The sequence goes on from NC_012877.2 coordinate 18,046,961, forward strand.
AAGAGTTTCAAAAGGCGACACGTGGCTGACGTTGGAGCACCGGACGCTGAGTCTGAGCGTCCGGTGTCCCTTTAAGAGCGTCCGGTGACCCCGCAGTTTGCCCAGTGAAAAGAGCCAACGGCTCTATTTGTTTAAGGGGTCTATAAATAGTTGTTGGCCGGCTTAGGGCTGACTCTCTTGGCATTCTTGACTACTAGACATCCTTGTGAGCCTAAGCAAACACCTGCCAGTCATCTTCTTCATAGATTATACATCTTTGTGAGATTGGGAGTGATTCCAAGTGCATTTGCTTGAGTGATTGCATCTAGTGGCACTTGAGGATCGATTTGGCTGCAGTTTTCTTGTTACTCTTGGTGGTTGCCGCCACTTAGACGGCTTGGAGCAGCGGAGGAGCATTGGCACGAGTTGGTGATTGTTTGTGGCCATCTCCCGGTGATTGTGAGGGGTCTTGTACCTTCCCCGATGGAGAGCCAAAAGGTAACTCTAGTATCAATTCAATCAATCCAAATGATGACAATGGTGTTGATAGTATCACGTTTGGTGACAATGGCAAAGGCAAGGTCAAAGGGCTTGGTAAAATTGCTATATCCAATGACTTGAGCATTTCCAATGTGCTACTAGTAGAGAGCTTGAACTTCAACTTGCTATCCGTAGCTCAACTTTGTGATCTTGGTTTCAAGTGCATATTTGGAGTTGATGATGTAGAGATCATAAGTGTAGATGGCTCTAACTTGATATTCAAAGGCTTTAGATATGAGAATCTATACTTGGTTGATTTCAATGCTAGTGAAGCTCAATTATCAACATGCTTACTCACCAAATCTAGCATGGGTAACTCTAGTAAAGTGCTCGTGTCATTGAGTTACCTCACTTGTGGGTAGGTTCTTATGGTGTCCTAGTGAGGACGAGGTTCGTGCTACACCTCTTAGCCACCGAACCACCAAGTGTTGGTCGACACAACGGGGACGTAGCGTGCCGGCAAGCACGTGAACCTCGGGAGAAAATCGTGTGTCTCCATTGTGATTGTACTTTGGATTTCTCCCGGTGATTGGACTTCATATTATTGATTGGTTCATCCCCTCTACACGGCGGTATAAATATCAAACCATCTCTTTTCACATTCCCGCAAACTAGAGTAGCTTACTTACTTGTATAGAAACTTTAGGTAGCTTTCTAGTGTAAGTAGTGACATAGCTCTTGTGTGCCTAGTGATTATATCAACTAGAATTGTTGGATAGGTGGCTTTCAAACACCCCATTAGAGCTAGAGCAAAAAGCTTCGCTTTGCGATTTACTAACCACTTGCTCTAGTGAGTTTTGTAGAATTTTTAAATAGGCTATTCACCCCCTCTAGCCATAGGACCTTTCACGAACCAACCAAATATATACGTGGGCTTCTGATTCTTCCACCAGAAAAAAAACTCAGCCCTCTCTGTGCCGACCCGACGGTCTCTCCTCTCCCGAGCTCGATCCTCATCTCGCCGCCGCCGTCCTCCTCGCTCCATCCCCAGCACTAGCACCGCCATGGAATAGCGCAACTTGGCGCTGGCGGTGGCCTCCGTGAGCCTTCCTCTATTGCCGCCTCCTCTCACCGGTCTGTGTGGCCTCAATGAAACCCTAGCATCACGACGCAACTCTAGCGGCACAATCGTCTGGCCTCTTCCTCGTCGGCGGCAACGGCGACGGTGATGCTCAACGGCTGGATCTACCGGTATCTCACTCTCTTCTTCTCCCACTTCGTCTCGTGGCTCCTCCCCAAGATCCTCTCTCGATGGCTGGCGTGTGGGCTGCACTAGATTGCGGCTCTCCTCCGGTCCTCTTCCTCTCAAATCCTGGCGGCCAGCAGACGGATGTGGCTCGTTGCTGCGGTGGCCGAACTGCAGGCGGTTCCTGGCTGGCTGCTGCCCCTGGTCAGTGCGTCCCGTGTCAGGCAGATGGCAGCAGCCGCGGGCGGTGCCTCTGTCCCCTGCTGTCTGCAGTCCGCTGATCTGTTGGCCTGCCCCTGCTGTGGAAATTTGCTTGGGATTTTTTTTGGCGTGAATCAATGCATCTGAATTGTGTGTACTGATGAAGACATGGCTACGTATCTCAATTGTGTGTGCCGATGGATGGGGAAGGAAATGAAGCCATGCGTAGAGGATATGAAGCTGAAGCCGGGGAGTGGGTCTAGAGATGTGTGGATGGAGAACGACATGATGCCATGTCATTTTTCAATCTTGCCTTTCTTTGTCAACTTTACTTTTGTGCATGCTTTTTATTTGTTTACATGCTCCACCAGCTTCGCCCTTGCGATAGATCGACACAAGTATTTTTTTTCGTTTCCCTGTTATTTCTGTGCTACAAAAGTAGCCAACATCCAAACCTAATATTCAGCTCGGTAAATGCTTTATTTTGTTACGGCAGCAAAAAAAATTTCTAGTAGAAGAATAGTGAAGGTAGAAGGCAGAGGCTCTTGTCTATAAGTTTTCCTCAGGGTTCTAATTCATTAATCCATCTCATTACAGTTGTGCTGCTAGCTGAAATATATGGTGTCAACTTATAGATTTATTCTCTTTGCTCTTTATTTCCTTAGTTTGCAATAGTATATTTGTTGGGTTGTATTGTAGCTATTAGTTAGTATCCCATTCCTTTAATACATTCCTAGCGACGGTATTTTTGCCATGTTAAAGTGCCTCTGTGTTGCCCTGCACTCACCGGGTCATATTTTCTGCTGCTTCAGAAGCCTGCGTCGGCTGCGGTTTCTCCATCTGCTTGCTTCCTGCTCAGGTTACCACCTCTTCTCCCATCTTTTACTTTCCATTGTTACATTTCCTGTGTTTTAGTGGGGAACTGTGGTACCATATTTTTTCTACGTTTCTTTTGTAGACATAATGCCATAATGATGCTTCCTTTAAATATTGATGCCTGATAGTTTAGTTCTATTGAGTGCAGTCATAGTGCAATACACTTTTGGGTTCTTAATTTATTTCCCTCAAATTATTAGCTGACTTTGTACAATGGATCATGTTGCATGAATAAAATGGCTGGATCATCATCCTATCAATTGTCATGTTCTTCAAGTTCAGTTCGAGGATATTTTATTTTGCTGCAGGGCTGCCCAAAATGTTGGTGCGTAATGTTTACTTTATCACCTACTTTGCTCTGGTATAATTCTAAGGAAGTGAGGGTTTATAAGAGCATGTTTTGAATTGCAGGGTCGACAGGTGCGATATAATCAAAGGCATTTATGTCACGTATAACAGGCAAGTGACCTTTTCCATTTTATACTTTGCGTTTATATGAATTGAGCAATCTGTTGGTACGAATGCACTTCCATTCTCACTTTCGTAGCTAAAATAGTGCAGCATACCTTATGATTTCAAGCACTTCCATCTCACTTCCGTATTCTGATAGAGATCACACACAATACCAATTAAAAGAGCTCCATGAATTACCATTTTATATGTTTTCTTGTTGAACTTTATTTTATTCCTTTCTATGCATAAAAAACATAAAACACTTCTGATAAGGTCGTTTGTAATTAATTTTGCCACTTACCTCAATATGTTTAGTTTATAATGTTGTGTAGAGACCTTTATTTGAACTTTCCCATTTTACAAACTAAGGCCTTAATTTTTTTTTAAAAAAACATAGGTGCATAATGAGAATAAGTTAGAATAATTGGAGATGCTTTCTGCTTATACTGGGTGACCTATACTATCAGTTGAGTTCATTTACCCAATTGATAATTTTGTTGTGCAGGCTCATGGGTATTTTTCATGTTCCCAACTAATGCTACTTATTTTCCTCATTGTATAGGTTGCTAGCTAGCCGAAGAACACATTTCATCTTACCTAGACACAGTTGATATATTGTGGTGCAACAGATCCTCCTTCTTATCCTACGAACTCTTCACTCTATTAATGAGTTTGCCATTTGGCCAAGAAAAATTCTTAAATGCTCCAAAACGGCTCTAACTTTTATGTAAGATGTTTTTTACTATAAATGTCAGTAGTAATATCAGAGGTCCTTAGGTTATAGATTACGAGAGTTCAGGCCAATTTAGTAAGGACTGTGCAAGATATTTGAAAGATATTTGGCAGAGTTCAACCTTGCATATGACATCTAACTTATATTCCATTGATTTTTCCAACATTATTTACCTCTGCCTTGTTGAATGTTAGGTATGACCTTACAGAAGTGGTTTTATGACTCAAAAACCTTCCATCTCATTCTGTGGTGAGTATCTTTTGATTTAATCTACACCAAACTTAGTCTTTTCCTACCACTACAAAGTTCTTTGTATAGGCTTGAATCTCAACATTGCGTAGTATGAACGTTTGGTCTCCTTTGTCTCATAAGTCATAATACATGAATGTGCAGCCTCTCGCCTCTGGTTTCTTCCAGTTTGCCAGTATTTATGTTCTAACATATATATACGTGTAAAGCTCTTGTAGCCTACCAATATTTATATTTTCTTTTCTATACAACTAGGTTCCAAGAGTGAAATTGTTGAATGAGTTTCAGATAAGGGCACCAAATATGGCAAATGATAAAAAAATTGTTGAAGTGGCCTTGATGTTTGATTTCATAGGGGACAAGTAAGGTGATACCTATCCCTCAGAATGAATTTATTTCAAAATATAAACTGCCATGTGAATGTAGTCTGACGAATAAGAGATTTACATGTAGCCATCGTTCTTACATATTATAAATTTGACTTGATTCTTGATCAACAATAATGGGTAAAGAAGTTAACATGTAGCCATCGTGTGCTTACAAATTATGAATTTGACTTGATTCTTGATCAGCAACAATGGGTAAAGAATGATTTTGTTTTTGTTGACGAGACACATGCTAAAGGGAAAAATATGCAAGGTGAGCAAGTCGTTTAATGTGAGCATTTTATTGATTCCTCTCTTTGGTTCTATATGATCTTTTGCACACGTGAATATTGTAGATATTATTAATTAGCCTCCACCATGCATTAGAATGGATCTATATTATTGAAATATATTTGTAAATATGGAGCCCTTCAAATGCTGATCAGGGAGTAGGCACTTCGGGCTGGTTTTGCTATGAAACTTGATCATGAAGTTATGCTAATGGTTTGCTCTCTTACTACCTGGTTAGTATCTGACACAAATTCCCCCTTTTCTTACCTCAGTATCTGACACAAATTCCCCCTTTTCTTACCTTAAAGCTTTGCATATACACATCCTCTGTAAATTTTTGGTACCCAGTTCTTGCTAAACTTAGGCACATCTCTTTTCACAGGAAAAAACAAAATCTCACATGCAGTTAGAGCACGCTGTCATCGCTAAGTTCCCAAACAATGATAGACATGCCATCTTCCCAGAGACTATTTTAGAGGTAACAACGAAATTTGACAGGTTGTGTTTACCTAAGACAACCATGATACCTCAAGTATGCATTCATTATATAAGCAAAGACAAAGATTTCCATAAACCAATGTTCATGTTTTATTGAATTCAATGAAAAGTATTGTTGTGGCTAGCATTTAACTAAATGTTTACAGTTGTACCATGTCAGAGATAATTTCCAGTTATTATGTTATTATGAATATTTTCTGGCATGGTTATTACTTAATATTATTTCTTCCAATAACTTAAAATGATGACTGCTAGATTATTAATGCAAGTTTACTGTTTCTCTCCACCTTGTGCCTTCATGGATCAATCAGTTCGCTGTTCTACAGATGCCAACCTCTTCGGAGCCTTCAGCAACATATGCAGTGTGTCAAACGAACTGCGGTCGTTCGTAAACAGATGCAACGTTCCTTTTGTCACCAACCCATCAAAAGCCATGCAGTCCTAACAAATGTAACATAGAACTATCAGCATATAATATAATATCTATCTAATTCAGCACATACAACATATCTCCATCCATTAACATCAGCTCTTTCCATACCTACTAACAACATATGCCATATACTAATTAGTGACAGCAAGATTCCAAAATTAGAGGTTTATGCAATCTATACATCCTATTCACCACATTTCTTCCATGTTCAATATTTTTGCTATAACTACATATGCGCGTGATGGCGCGCGCCCTTCACTAGTAGCCTTTAATAGGATCACTCTCGAAAAAAACCAGTGACGTTCGTGTGAGGACGAACCAATTTTTTTTCCATGAATTCTATCCAGTTCCAAATATAGTAATTGTAACATCATTACAGACTAGAACAAAGAAAAATGAGGTGTGCCACAAATAATTTTACTGTTCGATGATATTAAGAGAGGGCCACTCTTAAATACCTGCCAGAAGGTGAAGGCATGTCAGAATATTGTAATAATAACTGTAAATACGAAAGAAAAGAGACTAAGTGCACTTCCAATGCAGAAACTATCATAATTTCTATAAATATTAATTGATGTGGCACCTAAGCATTTTGCTGACGTGACAAGGTAGTTATTGAAGAGAGAAAATAAAAATCATAGAAACTTGGTCTAAGTTAGAAACCATGTCTACACGAGATCCAAGACATAAAGTGATATGATTGTTTGAGAATGGAGAGAGAATGAATGTAATTGGATAAAAAATTATTCTATAGAAACTATCCATTGGAACCATAGTTTCTATATATATATATATATTTAGTGTCTATAAAAATTAATAGGTATAGAAACTACATGTAGTTTTTAGCATTGGGAGTGCCCTAACCGTTCACTTGTTTTATAAGCCGTACTTTTTCTGAGTAACCAATATTTTTCTCTCACGACAAATCAACGAACAGTATTTTTAGTTATAACTTTTCATACTAGCAAAAAGCAAATCATCAAATGTTTCATTGTCAAGAATTCTTGTTTGAGATAGAAAAATGTAAGTCTAATTCAAACAAGCAGTGAACAAAACACAACAAAAGGTCATGAAAACATATGTATCTAATGTACCACACCACAAATTCACAACGTATACAGGTTGAAGTTTTTTTTGACAAGTAACCACATTTATTGATTAACAGCAAGAAGCTATCAGAACTATTATAGAGTTTATTGTTACAGATTGTAGTGTCACAAGAACTGGACACTCTTGTACACGCTGAGGGTTAGTATAAACCCCTGAGAAAGTACTATGATTGGCATGGAAAACAGTAAGCGCCTGTCTAGCCAACATATCTGCCATTTGATTTTAGGATCTTCTAATCTTGCGAATAGAAGAGCTTGTGCCTGCTAAGAGAGAACTTATCATTTGAGTGTAAGGTTTTATTCTCCAGTCAGGGGATTGGAGAGGTCGTCTTCATTTAAGAAATGGACCAACTCCTGATTGTCAGACAATAAAGTTACATTCTGGACTTCCAAACTTTGTAGCAAGACTATTGCTAGCATCATAGCTGCTGATTCTGCCATTATAATGGATGTGGAATCTTACATAGCTGCCTTGATGAAAATGCTTAATTGGGGGGGGGGGGGGAGACCTGTGTATTGATGATGAAAACTCCAATCCCAGCTTCTCTAGGAAGCGAGGAAGCTTGGTCTGGTTGAGTTGAGGCGTCTGTATAGCATCTTGTTCCTTGTATCAATGTAGGAAACAGTTTGAGCCAGCTGTCCATCATAGTTGTTGAGCAGCTGTTGCCATGAATTGATGTGTCATTAGTTCTTGCATATAGAATATTTATACCTTGGTTGTTGTTTGTGGCATTAGGAACAACATTGGTTTTGGTGCTCTTCATGGGCCAGTCGGCTGTAGAAGTGTTGGAGCACCACCTGCAGGAAGAAGAACCGTATCTGACTGATATAGTTCGTGCTTTTTTAGTGCATCAAGGTGTGTGTTCATATGGGCATTTGCTGCTTGTTGGATCTGGAGAGATGTCCATGTTCTCCTCTGAAACCTATTATCATTACGGGCCTTCCAAATGTACTAGAGAAGGAAGAAATTTTTACATAAGATTTCATGTGTTATATTGTGGGTAAAAAGAAGAGGTAGGGACATTTGAACACCATCTTCTTTTGTAGGAATGTTATTAGTAATGTGTGGAGGGTTAGCTGTAGACCAGATTTTAGTGTTGTAGATTGCATTTAAAAACATATGTTGGTCAGTTTCAATATCCCCACATTAATCAAAGTGGTTGTCTATGTGGACAGAATACCTACCAGCTCTTTCACCAGTAGCCAGTGCTCTTCTAATAAGTCTCCAAGCAAAGGTTTTAAGAATTGGTAGGATGGACTTACTCTTCCAAACCTTGTGTAGGATGTTGCTTGCATCATCAGTTAAGCTTCAGGCTCCTTGTTGACACTTCTTAACGCAATTACTACACCACTTAAGCTAGGTTATCATCCCCAACATGATGTAGAAGTGCTGGTATTAAATCTATATGCTTTTCTAGGAAATAAATAATAAATAAAAGATCCACAAGCACAGAGATAATACCGATGTAGCATTTTAACCGGGAGTAATCTAGGTATCGTTATTTATATTTTTACCACTGGGAAGGGACTTGCAATGGATAATGAGCAATGAGCACCGCATGTAATCATGGAGATCTTAACCATGTCTTTATCTATCTCTCATGCAGGGTAAGAGGTTGAAGCTCATTGGCTGAGAGCCCCGGGCGCCCGCCCTGCCCTATGGGCAGGCACCCTTAGGTCTCTGCCAGGTGGGCCCTCCTTTGTAGGGTTGCCTTCTTGCGTCTTCTAGAGTATTCCTAAGTTACCGATAGGGTCTTTTGTCTATGTAATTCCGACATGTGGACCTCTTTTTGTTCTTATTCTGATAACCACCTATGAAATAGACAATCACCAAAACTCGTAGAATTCTGTTAATGTAAACCCCTATAGCTAGATGATATTCTGATTTTAGTCCTTTCTCATGCTATGTTGATGGTTAAAAAGAGGACTTGTCTACTAATAACAAACTCTCCAAAGCTTACCTTTTGCTCGTCCCTAAGCAAAGATAGATTAAGTGATAGATTAGGAGTTGGTACAATGCTTTCACTCCTCACAAGTACACATGCGTTCAAACAAGGACTCTCCTTTGGATTAGAGTGAACCATTCTGACTCAAGACTCACCCATATTAGCTTTTACCATGGGGCTTATAGCTGTCACTTAGGTCTTGAGTAGTTGAAAGACAAAATGGTTAAGTCAAGCGCTATGTTTCTTGCTCTTTGATCAACTATTATTCCGGAGTTTTTGCAAGGTTTTTAAATAAAACTCAGAGATTCCTTGTATGACCATTTCAAGTCTCTCATATGTGGTATTTTTGGATCCTCTCCAAGGCAAGTGTAAGGTATACCTTCTCTCTTCTCTCAGAATATGTGGTATTTGTATAACTAAGGCATAGTTGCCTTCTCTCTCTGACCCTACTTCTAATAGGCTTATGTGGAGCTTATAGGTGGGGGAGATAATTCAAACTTACTTGCATGTACTGCATAGTTAAATCGTGGATCTAGAGAAACTAGTTATACAATCAAGTCATATGTGCATGTGAGTGCAGTGGATGAAATGAGTACTAAGAATGATGGTGAAAATGAGGGCTGGTGATTGATGGTGAAAATCTAATTTTACAATTTCTCCTTGGGGATAACATACTTCCTTAATCTGAAGATAAGGACTTGGATACTTTTTATTTCTTTTTGGACTTTTGTCCTCTTTCTTTTCTTTTCTCTTTTTTTAATAGCCAATTATTTTAATGCACTAATAGTAGTAGGGAGTATCAACTGAAATAACTTGAGCTTTATTTGATAAGTAGAAAAAGACATAATGGCAATGAATATTTTTGGGTGTCCTATCCTAGTGTAGGAGTAGAACATTTTCTGAGTGGATGTGGGATGGAGGAATGCGTATTCCCAGGGTAGGAGCAACATAGGTAGTGAGTATATGTGAGTGGTACTTCTAGGAACAGAAGTAGCACAAGGAGAATATGTAGTGGTTGCATACTTGTGAGGACAGAAGTAGCTAAGATCAATGAATAGCGAGCACATATTATTGACTTTAACTGCATGACTAGTTCCTTAGGGTCAACACATCTTAACTACCCTCAATGCTTATAGGATGAAATATAAGTGGGAGGCTTTTCTAATCTACTAAGCATGAGTATTTGACTGTGGTAGGAATTTTGAACTCTCGTCATAAAGGAACTCATCATGTAGCAATTTTAAAATTTTAAAATTAAATTCTCCAAAACTCTAGCATATCTAGGAACAAGATTGACAGTAGCTCAAAACCTTCCCATATCATATCTGTCAACTACCTTGTCAACTACCTAGATTTAGATCATCAAGCATTCACTACCCGCAAGTTTTAGGCTTAGAGAAAATCTTAAGTCTAAATAGTTGTATCCAAAACTCGGGAGAGTACAAGGTTGAAAACAAGGTACTTGCAAGGAACTACGGCAGAGCAACTATTCATTATCTCCATATAAGAGTGTGTTCTAGAGGTTCATTTTAGCAACAGATTCATTAAGAGCTCTCCTTAGCTAGCAAAACTAATTATGAAAGATAAAGAGATTTTTATTGGGTTTCTAAGGTTATTCATCTTTTTAGTTTTATCCACTAGTAATAAATAGAAAAGTGAGGAATAGTTAGCTCGATATACAGGGGTTGATCTCCCCCAAGCTGGATGTTGACATGGTCTACTGAGGTTGCTCATGGATAGTGAAGGCATACTAATCGTGAGGAATAGTTAGCTCGATATACAGGGGTTGCTCTCCCCCAAGCTGGATGTTGACATGGTCTACTGAGGTTGCTCATGGATAGTAAAGGCATACTGATCCTCCTAGAGTGTCGTGGGTACTTGTTGTTAAAAATAGTACTTGCCTGATATGGACAACACTCTGATAGGGGACAAGACGTCCTCCTGCCTGTTAGCTCTTCTTGATCCTTTAAAGCTTGTGAAACTCAAATAGACAACAAAGCTTGTGGAATTGATTAAGCGTTACTGCGTTAGTGACAAATCTCTAAGCTTTGGGAGTCTAGAACTTTCTTATACCCATTTATCTTTTAGCAGGATCAATATATTTTTATATTTATTGTATGCAGACAGAAAAATAAATATGCTGAATTTTATTTTTAAGCCACCACATTAGATAAATGTGTGAGTTGTTGCATCATACATTAAATACATGGGGCTTAGAATTTTTTAGATGCAATGCAAAACATATATTTTTTGATTTTCTTTTTCTAATGTAGATATAGTAAAGTAAAGATATAACTACTAATACAGTTAAGAAAAGTAAATATGCTAAAAGAAAATGCAGATAAATACCAAATCACCTCTCGGCGCGGCGTTCGGTGATTTTAAGTCCTTCGAACAGAACCTTCTTGTCCGCTCAATGATTGAGGAGCGCATCAGACGGCGCCACAGGTGCTATGTCCTATGCAGGAATTGATTTTGAATTTAGCTGTGGTTTCCATAACTGTCTTGTAGGTGATGGTGACTTGGAGAGAGAGTGCCTAGAATCACTACTGTTCTTCTGCTGGTACCTCCTCTTCGACGGTGTTTTCCTCGTCGGGGTATCGATCTTTGAATCTTGAAACCTCTCCTTCATAGTCGGCTCATCCATCTACAACAATCTTCTTCATGTAGTGATGGGTACGCTGCCTTCTTCTTGTGCTCCAAATCAATTATATGATTACTATTGAAATGACAGCGTACCTGTCGAGGGTATCAATAAGGGGTACCCTCACCGGTGCACGTAACGAAACTATCCGTACGCAGGACGAGGCCCTCGTCTCGACGCTCTGGCCGTACATATACGCAGCCATCGACGACCGCAGCCTCGAAGACGGAAATAAGGTCGAGCGAATCGATCAAGGGTCGAGTGCTAGCTGCCGTCGAATACGGAAACAGGCTCGAGCGAGTCGGGAAGCGTCGAGCGCAAGGACACTGTCCGCCGCCTGACGCGCGCACGAGAGCCAGGGCATTTAATGCCCCTGCCGTTTTCCCACCTAACACACTGGTCACGGGAAGCGTGATAGGAAACAGGCACCCGTCCCATCGTTCTTTTTGCAGCCTTCCCCACCGAACGACCCAGGGCGTGTCAGGACGCCACAAACAAGGATGAAACGTCTAATCGGGACCCCCTCGAGACATCCAAGGTCAGCGCTCCAGATATCAGCACATTACACGGTGTCCGACCCTCGACCGAACAGGGTTCCTTCCTAGGGACGAGTTGGGCGTCGACTGACAACACCATAACTACCCCGCCGGATCTGCCGCCATACGGTACAAGCGTGCGACCTCAGAACCAGCGCGAGGCGGCGTGCAGGGCAGAACGCAGGAGCACGCGTAATCATCACCAGGCTATCAAGATGGGACGGCTCGAGGCCATGCCGTACGGAAGCCTCGAGTAGGTCAGCGCTCCATGCTGCTATCGACCCCTACTCTAACATCTACGCATGTACCCTAAGTCTCTCCTTGGAGCTATAAAAGGAGGGATTCAGGAATAGAACAGACAGGAACACTACGCCCATACGCAGTAGAACTCCCATACTTCATACCACGCTTGTATTCACCCCTGTACAAGCACTTAGGTGCGAGATAATACAAACTCTCCTCCCCCGATGGACGTAGGGCCTTCTCTTGCCCGAACCAGGATAAACCTCCGTGTCATCTTGCATCACCATCTGGGAAAGGGAGCACGCATACAAATTTACTCGTTGGTGTAACCCCCCGTGGGGAAAACACCGACAGTTGGCGCGCCAGGTAGGGGTCCTGCGTGTTTTTTCATCGGTTTCCCACTCCTTTCCAGATGGCAGCTCTTGCTTCGCCGATTCCGCGCTCCACGGTGATTTGGTTTGGGAGTCTCGAGTTCATGTCTACGGGCTCCGGCTACGACATGATCTTGCTCTCAGTCAAAGGACCGGGAGGAGCCCGTGTTGCGCCAGCATGGTTGAGGGCCCCGAGACGCCCTCGCCACCACGCCTCCCCGCCCAAGAAGAGGCGCGGACAACACCACCGTTGCCCCTCTGCCTCATCACGACCGGCAACTCGTGCGAGGCAGGAGGCGGACCGCAAGCCGGCAACACCATGTGCCGGAACTGCGGACACGATGGCTCAGCACCGCGCGACGACGGGAGGGGACGCGTCTCGCGCACCCTCTCCCACCGCTGTTGAGCTACTTCCACACGGGTTGGTCACTCCAAGAAGGGCACTGCCATTCAGATTGGACAACGCCGCGGCGTCGCTCGCCAGAACAATATGCCCAAATGCTTAGACGTACGTAGAGAGACCAATGGTCCTCCCACGAGACTCTGAGACACTGCGGCCGACGTCCGAACTGCCGGATCTCTCCCAGGTGCGAGGCCTCCGCCGCCTAGGCCCTGGGCGATACACGATCACCTCACTCAGGCAACGGCTGCTGGAGGAAGGACGTAGATGCTTCTACGCTGCCGAGCTAGACTCCAACTCCGAGACTGATAGCTACGACCCTACGAGGGAATGCTACCACGTCGACGGGGCAGTAGAAACTACCGACGAGACGCGGGATGCTGCAGCGGGCGGTCGAGCCCCGCTGCAGCACGAGAAGACCCCAGGACGCCTGGGAACGATGGACAGGTCGACCCCCCACCGCAGGAAGACAAAGCTGCGCAGCTTGCACAGCTACGAGAGCTCAAGATGAAGCTTGACGAAGACCGTGAGCGCCTCGTCCTGCTTGAGCAAATCCTCGAGCAAGACCTGCCGTACCCGCCGGGCGGAAGTGTCCGAAGACGTGCTCGAGAGGTACATCGACAAATCATCGGCGACGCGGAGCCAGAGCAGCCTGTCAGCCGTTTCCCTCGAGCGGGCCAAAACGTAGTGGCGGCGACGATGCTACTGCGCAACATGCCAGAGCCATCGAACTCCCAGGCTCGGCGCATTCGAGATGAGGTACAGACCCTGCTCCAGGTGGCGACAGTTCAACAAGCCGAAAGCTCAGCTTCTCGACGACGAGGAGCTGCCACTGAAAAGCGCGACGAGCCGCCTCAAAACGAAAAGGAGGTGTCAGTCCATCAACAGCCTCCCCCTCGAGGTAGAAAGACCGCCCTCGTTCTCCCTGTCGACAATCAGCGTCGACACGACGCGCGGCATGACATCGAAGAAAATCGACGCCGCCGCCACGGAGACGCGGAAGAGCGAGGTTACAGCGCACATCGCGGTGGGAGATACGACAGTGACGAGGACCGGGTGGCCCCCGAGCCACCGGGCCCACGGGTGTTCAGCAGGGCGATCCGCAGCACGCCCCTGCCCAGTCCATTCCGACCCCCGACCAGCATCGCGAATTACAATGGTGAGACCAAACCAGAGTTATGGCTGGCCGATTTTAGGCTGGCCTGTCAGCTAGGTGGCGCTCGAGGTGATGATCGAGCCATCATCAGACAACTACCCCTCTTCCTCTCCGACACCGCCCGTCGATGGCTCGAAGAACTTCCAGCAAATCAGATTCACGACTGGGTCGACTTGGTTAAAGTTTTCGAGGGTAATTTCAAAGGAACCTACATACGACCCGGGAACTCGTGGGACCTCAGCAAATGCAAGCAGAAGTCAGGAGAAACTCTTCGAGAGTATGCTCGACGCTTCTCAAAGCAGCGCACCGAGCTGCCACACATCCCTGACCATGACGTCATCCTGGCCTTTGTCTCTGGTACCACCAGTCGAGACTTAGTGCGGGAACTGGGCCGAAATCGCCCTCAGACCGTCGATGAGTTGATGGACGTAGTGGCAAACTACGCGGCAGGGGAGGAGGCAGTCGGCGCCTTCTTCAGCTGTGAAGGGGGGAAAGGCAAGCGGCCTGTCAATGAAGATGGAACCCCCAGTCGAGGGCTCAAGAAGAACAAGAAGAAGCAGAAAGTGCGGCAGTACAAGCAGGAGAACTTCGACGACGATCTCATCGCTGCCATGGAGCGGAAGAAGCCTAGAGGCCCCCAAGACGGAGGTATCTTCGACAAGATGCTCGAAGAGCCGTGCCCTTACCATAAGGGAGGCGCCAACCACAAGCTCAAGGACTGTCGAATGCTGAAAAGGCATTTCGACGGTCTAGGGTTCAAAAGTGATGAGCGTGACGACTCGAAGAAAGAGAAGGGCGGTGACAAAGAGGGCAACAAGGACGACGACGGCTTCCCCACCGTCCACGACTGCTACATGATCTATGGTGGGCCTTCGACACAGCTGACCACGAGGCAGCGCAAAAGGGAACGCCGTGAGGTCTTCGCGGCAAGAATGGCGGTGCCCCAATACCTCAACTGGTCGAGCACCCCCATTACTTTCGATCGAGAGGACCACCCCGACAAGGTAGTCGCCCCAGGCGTCTACCCGCTCGTCGTCGACCCTATCATCATCAACACCCGGCTCTCTAAGGTGCTAATGGACGGAGGCAGCAGCCTCAACATCATCTATCTCGAGACCCTCGACCTCCTCGGCATCGATAGGGGACGGCTCCAGCCAAGCGCCGGCGGTTTCCATGGCGTCGTGCCAGGAAAAAAGGCACTGCTAGTAGGTCGAATTGACCTACCGGTCTGCTTTGGCACGACGGCCAACTTTAGGAAGGAGACCCTCACCTTTGAGGTGGTCGGGTTCCGGGGCACGTACCAAGCCATCATCGGGCACCCGGGCTACGCCAAGTTCATGGCCATACCCAACTACACCTACTTGAAGCTGAAGATGCCTGGACCCAAAGGCGTAATCACCGTCAGCTCCTCCTTCGAGCACGCTTACAAGTGTGACGTCGAGTGCGTCGAGTACGGGGAGGCGGTCGAGAACTCCACCGAGCTCGTCGCAAAGCTCGAGGCCCTGGCCGCTGAGGCTCCAGAGCCCAAGCACCACGCGGGCAGCTTCGAGCCAGCGGAAGGAACCAAGAAGATCCCGCTCGACCCCAACAACTCCGATGGCAAGGTGCTGACGATCAGCGCTGACCTCGACCCCAAATAGGAAGCTGTGCTCGTCGACTTTCTCCGTGCGAACGCCGACATGTTTGCATGGAGTCCCTCGGACATGCCAGGCATACCGAGGGAAGTCGCCGAGCACTCCTTGGAGATTCGAGCCGGTTCCAAGCCAGTGAAGCAACGGTTGCGCCGATTCGACGAGGAGAAGCGCAAGATCATTGGCGAGGAGGTCCACAAGCTTTTGACGGCCGGATTCATCAAGGAGGTTCATCATCCCGACTGGTTAGCAAACCCTGTATTAGTTAAGAAAAAGAATGGGAAAATGAGGATGTGTGTCGATTATATAAGTCTAAATAAAGCATGTCCGAAAGTTCCTTTTCCATTACCACGCATTGACCAGATTGTCGATTCTACTACGGGATGTGAAACCCTTTCTTTCCACGATGCATATTCTGGTTATCATCAAATAAAGATGAAAGAGTCCGACCAGCTCGCGACCTCTTTCATCACACCTTTTGGGATGTATTGCTATGTGACCATGCCATTTGGGCTTCGAAACGCGGGAGCCACGTACCAACGTTGCATGCTCCACGTATTTGGCGAACACATAGGGTCGACGGTCGAGGCCTACGTCGACGACATTGTTGTCAAATCAAAGCAGCGAGGGGACCTGATCTAGGACCTCGAGATCACTTTTAGCTGCTTACGCACCAACCAGATCAAGCTCAATCCCGAGAAATGCGTTTTCGGCGTGCCTCGAGGCATGCTCTTGGGCTACATTGTTTCGCAGCGCGGCATCAAGGCTAACCCCGAGAAAGTCTCGGCCATCACAAGAATGGGGCCGATCCGGGACATCAAGGGTGTGCAAAGAGTTATGGGATGCCTGGCGGCTCTGAGCCGTTTCATCTCAAGACTAGGAGAAAAGGCGTTGCCGTTATATCGACTTCTGAGGAAGACCGAGCGCTTTTCTTGGACCCCGAGGCCGAGGAAGCGCTCGAAAAGCTGAAGAAGACGCTGACCTCAGCACCAGTCCTGGTCCCACCTCAACCTGCAGAACCGCTGCTCCTCTACGTGGCGTCGACGACCTAGGTCGTCAGCGCAGCAGTGGTGGTCGAAAGGCAGGAGGAGGGACATGCGCTACCAGTCCAGAGGCCGGTCTATTTCGTCAGCGAAGTGCTTTCGGAGACCAAGGCACGTTATCCCCAAATCCAGAAGCTGATCTACGCCGTAATCCTTGCCCGCCGTAAGCTGCAACACTACTTTCTCGGCCACCCCATCACGGTGGTCTCGTCCTTCCCCTTAGGCGAGATAATCCAGAGCAAGGAGGCCACGTGAAGAATAGCTAAATGGTCGGTCGAGCTCATGAGTGAGACGCTCACTTATGCGCCTCGCAAGGCTATCAAGTCACATGCCCTGGTAGACTTCGTCGCGGAGTGGACAGACTCCCAGCTTCTCCCGACTCAGGTCCAGGCGGAACTGTGGACGATGTATTTTGATGGGTCACTCATGAAAACAGGGCCCGGAGCCGGCCTGCTGTTCATCTCACCCTTGGGCGTCCATATGAGGTATGTTATCAGGATTCATTTTGCCGCATCTAACAATGTCGCGGAATACGAGGCCCTCGTCAACGGTCTCAAAATCACCATCGAGCTAGGAGTCCGACGCCTCGACGTCCGAGGTGACTCCCAACTCGTCATCGACCAGGTGATGAAGACTTCGAGCTGCCATGACCCGAAAATGGAGGCGTACTGCAAAGAAGTTCGTCGACTCGAGGACAAGTTCCATGGTCTCGAGCTCGTCCATGTCGCCCGACGCTACAACGAGGCAGCCGACGAGGTCGCCAAGATCGCATCGACTCGAGGCACGGTGCCACCTGATGCGTTCTCAAGAGATCTTCACGAGCCATCCGTCGACTTGGGCCCGAGGGCTGGCGTCGATGCCGCTCCCGCCCAGCCAACCGACACCGTCGATGCACTGCTGATGGCAGCAGATGTGATGGAGGTAGAGCAGCGACCTGGTCGACCGTTCGACTGGCGTACACCGTTCCTCGACTGCCTAATCCATTGCGAGCTGCCAGAAGATCGATCTGAGGCCCGCCGTATCGCTCGACGGGCCAAGTCATATGTGATTTATGGCGAAGGCAATGAGCTATACCGACGAAGCCCGACGGGGGTCTTGCAGCGTTGCATCACCGTAGAAGAAGGCCGAAAACTCCTCGAGGACATACACTTGGGGGCTTGCGGCCACCATGCTGCTCCACGGACCCTCGTAGGAAACGCCTTTCGACAAGGTTTCTACTGGCCAACGGCCGTGGTAGATGCCATCGAGCTCGTACGTTCATGTCATGGGTGCCAATTCTACGCCAAACAGACGCATCTGCCCACCCACGCTCTTCAGATGATCCCCATCACCTGGCCGTTTGCGGTATGGGGGCTTGATTTTGATGTGAACTAGGGTTCCTGATCTTCTGAAAGGTTCTGATAACTCTCGATTTGGTGGAGTCACGACACAATTCAATCCGGCTTCCGAACAACTCGGTCCTGAAACCCCGCAATCGCAGCACCACGTCTCCTCTGGTTATCGACCGTTGATGCACGGTCGACCTCGCCAAGAAGGCTGAGTCCTTTGCCTGCAAATCGAAGAACACAAGCAAGAACAAGAAAGAATGCAACCAAATTGCAGATGAATGATTAATCTCACGAGTTGGGGTCTCACAAACCGACGCGGCGGCGAAACTATTCTTGACAGAATAATCTAAGCAAAACCCAAAACCTAACGAGAGTGGCGACGGCTGGTAATAGAGGTCTAAGGGTCGTCGCCACCCCTGGACGCGCCCACCTAATGGGCTCAACGACGATACACGGCCCAACGGTGACGCAGCACTGGAACAGATTCTGGACGCTGACTTGTTTTGACGTTTCCCGATGACTCAGAAGGAATTTGGACCTCAAACCAATGCCATTGGTTTCCTTATGAAATTATCTTTCCAACCATGGGTGGATCGTCGAAAACGGAGTCCGGATGCGTCCTGGGCGTCCGTTTTACTCCTAGCTGGTCCTGGATCTGAAACAGGCTCGAAGTCGACTTGGTTTGGGCCTCCAGCTTGACTTGGGCGCCCTTGCTGGTCCTCCACGCCTCCAAGCCCTCCCTTATGCATCCCCTGGTCCTCTCCATGATTCCTAAGGCACAATATAATCATTAGGTAGCAATCTATTCTCAAAATCATATAAAGACTTGCTTACGAACGAGCTCACCTGTAAATTTAGTTGTCGCGCGCGAGCTCTTGTGATTGGACCTTGAAAATCCAGCGTAGGATCATCGTGTGCATCCGAAGGAGTGATGTCCTCATCATCCTCCCCCTCTTGAATTGGAGTCATCCTCGACTCAAGGTCATCTTCTTCTCCCAAATATGGCTTCAAATCTGAAATGTTGAAAGAAGGACTAACCCCGAACTCGGGTGGCAACTCAAGTTTGTATGCATTGTCATTTATTTTCTCAATAATTTTATAAGGACCAGCAGCTCTTGGCATTAATTTTGACTTACGCAGCTCTGGAAACCTATCTTTTCGCAAATGTAACCATACTAAATCACCCGGTTCAAGTTTAACCTCTTTTCTACCTTCACTACCAGCAATTCTATACTTTTCATTCATCTTTTCAATATTTTCTTTAGTGGTTGCATGCAACTTACGAATAAATTCAGCACGTGCACTAGCATCACTATGTGTTCTTTCATTGGTAGGTAAAGGCAAAAGATCAATGGGAGCACAGGGGTTAAAACCATACACTACCTGAAAAGGACTTACCTTCGTGGTAGAATGTGTTGCCCGATTGTAAGCAAACTCCACATGAGGCAAACATTCTTCCCACATCTTCAAATTTTTCTTCAAAACAGCTCTCAACATGGTGCCCAAAGTACGGTTCACTACCTCCGTTTGTCCATCGGTTTGTGGGTGACAAGTTGTTGAAAACAACAGTTTTGTACCCAACTTGTTCCATAGAGTACGCCAAAAGTAACTCAAGAATTTAGCATCGCGATCTGAAACAATAGTAGAAGGCATACCATGCAAGCGAACAATCTCTTTGAAAAAAAGGTCAGCAATATAAATGGCATCATCACTTTTATGACATGGTATAAAATGTGCCACTTGTTCCATAGAGTACGCCAAAAGTAACTCAAGAATTTAGCATCGCGATCTGAAACAATAGTAGAAGGCATACCATGCAAGCGAACAATCTCTTTGAAAAAAAGGTCAGCAATATAAATGGCATCATCACTTTTATGACATGGTATAAAATGTGCCATCTTAGAGAATCGATCCACAACAACAAAAATGCTATCCCTCCCCCTCTTAGTCCTAGGCAATCCCAAAACAAAGTCCATCGAAATATCTGCCCAAGGAATAGAAGGAACAGGAAGAGGCATATACAAACCATGTGGATTTAGGCGAGACTTAGCTTTTTGACATGTGGTGCAGCGTGCCACGAACCGCTCAACGTCTCTCCTCATCTGTGGCCAAAAGAAGTGTGTGGCCAAAATATCCACCGTCTTCTTAGCACCAAAATGGCCCATCAGTCCTCCTCCGTGCGCTTCCTGCAACAACAACAGACGAACGGAACCGACTGGAATGCACAGACGGTTAGCTCTAAACACAAATCCATCATTGATCACAAACTTGTTCCATGTACGACCCTCTTTACAATTCAGCAACACATCTTTAAAATCAGGATCAAACACATATTGTTCTTTTATTGATTCAAGCCCAAAAATTCTACAATCAAGTTGGGACAGTAAAGCATATCATCGTGACAAAGCATCAGCAATTATATTATCCTTTCCTTTCTTGTGTTTGATAATATAAGGAAAAGATTCAATAAACTCAACCCACTTAGCATGTCTACGATTTAGATTATTTTGAGATCGAAGATACTTAAGCGATTCATGATCTGAATGTATAACAAATTCCTTAGGCCACAAATAATGACGCCACGTCTCTAAAGAACGTACAAGTGCGTACAATTCCTTATCATACGTTGAGTAATTAAGAACAGGGCCATGCAATTTTTCGCTAAAGTATGCAACGGGCTTACCTTCTTGCATCAACACACCTCCAATGCCAACGCCACTAGCATCACATTCTAGCTCAAAAGTCTTACCAAAGTTTGGAAGTTGTAGCAATGGTGCGTGTGTAAGCTTGTCCTTCAAAGTGTCAAAGGACTCCTCTTGTGCCTTACCCCATTTGAACACCACACCTTTCTTTGTCAACTCGTGCAAGGGGGCAGCAATGGCGCTAAAATCCTTGACGAAGCGACGATAGAAACATGCAAGACCAAGAAAGCTTCGTACCTGTGTGATGGTTTGGGGAACCGGCCAGCTCTTTATGGCTTCAATTTTTAGCTCATCCACTTGAATTCCCTGTGGAGTAACAACATAGCCAAGAAAAGAGACTCGATCCGTGCAAAAGATGCACTTCTCAAGGTTACCAAATAAATGTGCATCACGTAAAGCATTAAAAACAGCACGTAAGTGATCCATATGTTCATCCAAAGACTTGCTATAAATCAATATATCATCAAAGTAAACCACCACAAATCGCCCAATAAAAGCTCTTAAAACTTCATTCATCAATCTCATGAAAGTACTAGGTGCATTAGTTAAACCAAAAGGCATTACTAACCACTCATATAATCCAAATTTAGTTTTGAAAGCTGTTTTCCATTCATCGCCAAGTTTCATTCTAATTTGGTGGTAGCCACTCGCAAGTCAACCTTTGTGAAAATTACAGAGCCACATAACTCATCAAGCATGTCATCAAGCCTAGGAATAGGATGACGATATCGAATAGTAATATTATTAATGGCTCTACAATCAACACACATACGCCATGAACCATCTTTCTTAGGAACCAAAATCACAGGAACGGCACAAGGACTAAGGCTTTCTCGTACATACCCACGGTCCAAAAGGTCTTGGACTTGTCGCTGAATTTCCTTAGTCTCCTCGGGGTTGGTTCGATAAGCAGCTCGGTTTGGCAATGTTGCTCCCGGGATCAAATCAATTTGATGCTCTATTCCTCTCATAGGTGGCAGCCCCGGGGGTATCTCAGCTGGAAAAACATCCTCATACTCCTGCAAAAGGTTAGTGACAACAGGAGGTATCGAGCCAACATTATCATCAAGCGAAAACAAGACTCGTTTGCAAGCCAAACTGTAGCAAATATCATCATCA
Source organism: Sorghum bicolor (assembly GCF_000003195.3). Classification (NCBI taxonomy): domain Eukaryota; kingdom Viridiplantae; phylum Streptophyta; class Magnoliopsida; order Poales; family Poaceae; genus Sorghum; species Sorghum bicolor. The sequence continues at coordinate 18,068,993 of NC_012877.2, forward strand.
GAAATTTCAGCAAGGTCACTTTTTATTGCAAGCATAACTGCACCCTTCAATTTAATTCCCTCGGCCTTAGAATTAGGTGTCGACTTATCATTTTTAGGTGGGTAAACAGAATTAACAACCTGCTGATTTTCAGATTTAACATCATGCAAACTAGCAGCTCGTTCTTTATCAGCCTGTACAATTTCAGCAGGGGTCATTGGTACCAAAGTAATTTTCTTTCCTTTATGAACAAAAGTGTATGTGTTACTTCTACCATGGTGTATAGCATCATTATCAAATTCCCAAGGACGACCCAATAAAAGTGAACAAGCTTCCATAGGTACTACATCACAATCAACAGAATCAACATAGGTACCAATGGAAAAAGAAACTCTGCAAGTTTTTGTTACCTTAGCCTTACCAGAATCATTCAACCACTGAATATGGTACGGATGGGGCTGTGGGCGCGTGGTCAAACCAAGCTTCTTGATCAAATCTGAACTCACCAAATTATTGCGGCTACCCCCATCAATGATGACACGTGCTCACCGGTTGTTGATGACAAGTACAATTTGGAAACATTCTGTGGCGTTGTAGCTTCTCAGGTTGTTGTACTTGTGCGCTGAGCACTCGCTGCACAATGACGCTCATGTAGGCTGATGTGTCCCCGCTACCAAAGACCTCGCCGTCTCCCTGAATAGGTTCTTCTTCTTCATCATCTTCAACGTTAGAGGTACTGATGTACCCATCTTCTGTAGCAATGTATGCCCGCTTACTTGGATAGTCTTTTTGCACATGTCCATATCCATGGCAGCGGTGGCACTGAATGCCAGAAGTGCGTCCCGTTGAGGCAATGGAGGATGCACTCTTCGAAGGTTCCTGCACAGAATTTTTACCTGACCCGGAAGGTTGGGAAGAAGGCGTCCGCTTGCTTGCTGGTAGAGGCGCCCGAAAAGAGGATGCCTTGGGAAGCCCGGAAGATGGCCCCATGCGCGGTGTGTATGAGGTACCACCCTTGCTCTTGCCCTGCTTTTCACGCCCCTGCAACTCCTTCTCTGCAAGCATAGCAAACTGAAACAACTGGTTGATAGTGTTAAATTCCTTATAATCAACTATGTCCTGAATTTCCTCCCTCAAACCTGCATAAAAACGAACAATCGAATCCTCGGGTCCCTCTACTATGCCACAACGCATCAAACCTTTTTGGAGCTCACCATAGTAATTCTGCACGGTTTTATCTCCCTGTTCTAAACGCATCAGTCTCTTACGTAGGTCTCTATGATATGATGGAGGCACAAATCTATCACGCATAGCAACCTTAAGTTCTTCCCAAGTTCTAGGTTGGCAATTATCTGCAACTAAACCAGTCCACCAAATGATAGCAAAATCTTTAAATTCACTAGTGGCTTGTCTAATGTGATGTTGCTCAGGCACAAGGTGGGCACTAAATTTTTGCTCTACTGTCATCTCCCAATCAAGGTATTCCTCAGCATCATAATGTCCCGAAAAGGAAGGTATTGTAAATTTAACCTTAGCATAAGGATCATCGGGAGCATGAGTACGATTACCTCGATGGCCACCCATACCTGTGGTGTTTGTGTGAAGACGATGACGTAATCTGTTTCTCATTGTCGCTGCTCGATCAATCTTACCATCGGCATCATATACCTCATCACCAGCGTCGCTGCCATCAATATCTTCTTCGGGTGGTGGCCTGGCTTCTAAGGCAGTTACCCTATCAGTTAGAGCAGACAGTCGTTTGTCCAATCTCTCAAGGGTGTTGCCGATCTTGAGGTCAATGAGTGCTGCAGTTACAGCCTTTGTTACTGTCTCGTTCATATCTTTCTGAGCATTGGTTAAAACCGATTGTAGTTGCTCTTGGCTGACACACTCTGAAAACTCTTTGGGTGAATTACCTTCTCCGTCGTCACCTGCCATTGTAGACACAAAACACAAGCAACAAACAGTGAAAATTATCCCTAATAACCCTACTACTCAGGTGGAGTGGTGCCTCAAAAATCACAGCAAATGGAACACCTTAACAAGTTCCGACCGGTTCTTACCAGCAAGGCACGGATACCTAGAAGACGTAGCGCTGAGATTACGGGGTCAAAACTTGTGTTGTCTAGAAGCAATATGTGGAGCTCTAGGAAGGCTTAAAATATAGTAGCAAGGAATAGCAATAATTTAATTCAGAAATTGCAAGATTGAAAAGTAGTCCCAAGCTAGTCTATGTCGCCGGCCTAAACTTATCCAGGACCTAGTTCAAGCAAGCAACAATACAACTCGGCGTGGAGACTCAAAGGATGCAAGCACTTCTGAAATTCTTTTCACTTTTTTTTGCTGCGGCTTTTACTCTCTCTTTTTTTTATGCAGCTCGTTGCCTTTTACTTTTTTTGTGTGTGGCTCTTTCTTTTTCTTTTTACAGAATATGCCGCAATGTACAAAGTACCTGATACGCAACTAACTGATTTGTAACCCACGGCAAAAGAAACTGAGCCCAAATCTACAGCCGTCAAAAAAAATAAAAATAAAGATGTGATCAAACTGATGGACGTCAACAAACCAGACCTAGACTTATCTAAACCAACGAACACAATGACATAACGAGGGACGATTGTTCAATAAAGCAAACTGAAATAAAATTATTGCACGGCCACAACGGGTGATAGGACTTGGGGAAAACAAAGATGAACACAAGTATTTTTGTAGGGCTATTTTTTGGATTTTTAGGACAAAGTGAAACACAACTAAACTAGGATAAGGGCGAACCTGACGGTAAACCTGAGGCTCTGATTACCACTTGATGTGAACTAGGGTTCCTGATCTTCCGAAAGGTTCTGATAACTCTCGATTTGGTGGAGTCGCGACACAATTTGATCCGGCTTCCGAACAACTCGGTCCTGAAACCCCGCAATCGCAGCACCACGTCTCCTCTGGTTATCAACCGTTGATGCACGGTCGACCTCACCAAGAAGGCTGAGTCCTTTGCCTGCAAATCGAAGAACACAAGCAAGAACAAGAAAGAATGCAACCAAATTGCAGATGAATGATTAATCTCACGAGTTGGGGTCTCACAAACTGACGCGGCGGCGAAACTGTTCTTGACAGAATAATCTAAGCAAAACCCAAAACCTAACGAGAGTGGCGGCGGCTGGTTATAGAGGTCTAAGGGTCGTCGCCACCCCTGGACGCGCCCCCCTAATGGGCTCAACGACGATACACGGCCCAACAGACCAAAAACGGTGACGCAGCACTGGAACAGATTCTGGATGCTGACTTGTTTTGACGTTTTCCTGATGACTCAGAAGGAATTTGGAACTCAAACCAATGCCATTGGTTTCCTTATGAAATTATCTTTCGAACCATGGGTGGATCGTCGAAAACGGAGTCCGGATGCGTCCTGGGCGTCCGTTTTACTCCTCGCTTGTCCTAGACTCCGAAACAGGCTCGAAGTCGACTTGGTTTGGGCCTCCACCTTGACTTGGGCGCCCTTGCTGGTCCTCCACGCCTCCAAGCCCTCGCTTATGCATCCCCTGGTCCTCTCCATGATTCCTAAGCACAATATAATCATTAGGTAGCAATCTATTCTCAAAATCATATAAAGACTTGCTTAGGAACGAGCTCACCTGTAAATTTAGTTGTCGCGCGCGAGCTCTTGTGATTGGACCTTGAAAATCCAACGTAGGATCATCGTGTGCATCCAAAGGAGTGATGTCCTCATCAGATTTAGTGGGACCATTACAAAAGGCGAAAGGGGGTTACACCCACTTGCTCGTGGCCGTTGACAAATTCTCCAAATGGATCGAGGCTCGACCCATCACCAATATCCGCTTCGAACAAGCCGTCCTCTTCTTCACCGACATCATACACCGATTCGGAATCCCTAACGTGATCATCACCGACAACGGCACCCAGTTCACCGGCAAAAAGTTCTTGGACTTCTGTGATCAGCATCACATCCGTGTGAACTGGTCCGCGGTGGCTCACCCTCGAACTAACGGCCAGGTCGAGCGTGCCAATGGCATGATCTTGCAGGGGCTCAAACCAAGAATCTACAATCGCCTGAAGAAATTCGGCAAGAAGTGGGTCGAGGAGCTTTCCTCGGTCTTATGGAGTTTGAGGACGACGCCAAGCCGGGCCACCAAATACACCCCGTTCTTCATGGTCTACGGTTCTGACGCCGTGCTCCCAACGGACCTCGAGTATGGATCTCCTCGACTCAAGGCATACAACGAGCAGTCGAATAGGAAGCTCAAGAGAACGCGGTCGACCAGCTTGAGGAGGCTTGAGACAAGGCCCTCCTCAACTCTGCCAGATACCAGTACAAACTTCGACGCTACCACGACAAACACGTACGCAAGAGGGACTTAAACGTGGGCGACCTTGTCCTACGACGACGGCAGAGCAACCAAGGACGTCACAAGCTGACCCCGCCATGGGAAGGCCCGTACGTGGTGGCCGAGGTCTTGAAGCCAGGAACATACAAGTTAGCGGACGAGAAGGGGGCGGTCTTCACAAATGCATGGAACATCGAACAGCTACGTCGATTCTACCCCTAGAAGTTCAAAACTTATGTTCTTACGTATATTTTGTACCAAGACCCTGTAAACGAATGTATGAATAAATGAAGTCCTTCCCTCGAGCATCCAACTTCTTTTTGTACTAAGGCTTTACAAGTCATGATCTCGACGATAGAAGGGGGCACCGACTATGACCCATCATAGTCAACACCCCCCTCGGGGGCTACCAGTGGGACGACCCCACCCCAAACGTCGAAAAAGCCAAGAAATTTTCTTTTCTTACTTAGTAAACCTTGCATGATTCGAGTAGCCAAGGCACCTCGAGCCCCTCAAAGGCCGAGGGACAACGAGCCTGAGAACTCCTACGCCCCCGGGCTACGGAAACTCTACTCACTTCCTTACCCTTGAGGTGATCGAGGTTGTTTTTGATGAAAGATCGAACAAGGAATACAAACGTAGGAATAAGGAGGAGTAAAAGAACCTCGAGCGGAAAGACAAATAAACATTCAACAATTACAAAAAAATACTGTGTCACTTAAAAACAGAGTTAACAAAGTATTATACAAGGGGCCCCGGGCACCCTGAGCAGGCTCGCAGGCCTCAGTCCATGGTATGGTCCTCACCACCCTCGCCTCCGCCCGAACTAGTCTCCGGAGGAAGCACCTCAGGCTCGAATAGCTTGGCCAGTCTCTCTCCAGGAGACTCCGCGTCGTTGATCAAGGCGTGGAGCCTCTCTTCGTTCTCCGCGTCGGTCTTGGAGATGTCGGTGACGAAGCCGTGGGACACCACCTCCATGTCATAGGAGAAGCCCGAGCAGACAACTGCCATCGCCCGCTTCACCCCAATGTGGAGGGCGTCCCGCACTCGGTCTCTCAGTGTCGCGCCCAAGTAGCACAGTTGGTCGACCAGTGCGTCGCCTCGAGCTCCCTCCCTCGACTCGTCCATAGGCTCGACCTCCCACGAGGTCGAGAGGTCGCTTATCGCCGTCCGCACGCGACGGTTCAAGGCAACCTCCGCCTCGAGCTGGGCCTTAGCATTATGGGCCTCGACTTGAGCGGCTAGGAGTTCGTCCTTAAGCCCTGTAAACGCCAGTACAAGAAGCTTTAGGAAAAAACCAAGCACACCTCGAAAAAGTAACCCAGCAAAGGAAACATACCTCGAACGCTCTCCTCCAGGGCCGTGTTCTCACCGACCAATCTGGTGTTGGCCCTCTCGATCTCTCTGTTGGAACGCGCCAGCTCAGTATTGGCAACACGGAGATCTTCGATCACCTTGCCAGCCTGAGCAATGGCCCCGCTCTTCTCCAGCAATTCTCCCTTCAGGCGCTCAACGTCGTCAGAGAGACTGCGGGATCGAGCCCGCTCCGCCTCGAGGTCTTCGAGGGCCTTCTTCTTTATGTCCTCGGCGGTACTCCTGGCGACCTCACTATCCACATACGCCACCTTCATCTTCTGGAAGGAATCGCGGAGGGAGTCCAGGTCGGTCTTGAGAAGGCCCTTCTCCTTGTCCAGATCCGCAATAACGTTCTTGTAGGACAGGGCCTCCTCCCGGGCTCTGGATGCAGCCTCCTCGACCGTCAGAGCCCGCTCCCGCAGCAGCGTCGTCTCCTCCTCCGCCTTCTTCGAGGCCTCTCGAGCCTCCGCCAAGGCAGCCTCCCTCGCCTTCTTCTCCTCCCCGAGCGCTATGAGATCTTTATAGGCCTTAAGGAGTTTCTCCTGTGACTCGAGGAGTTGATCCTTGAGGACGGGGAGCTGCTCCCAGCCCCCTCGTGTGGCATGGATGAAGCTCGACTTGATGCGGGAGGTCTCTTTCATATCCTGCGAGCCGATGGACAAACAGTTAGAGCACAAAACCAAAAGGCTCCACGAAGACCAAAGATCGAAAAACACTTACAAAATAAGCAGGCCCGAGCCCGTTGTTGATGATGTCCGATAGGAGCCCCACCACGTGCTTCATCCAAAGGCGGAGCTCCTCGACATGCTCCCACTTCTCGGCCTCCTTCTTATCGTCGAGGAAGATATTGGGCTCGGATGGGTCGGTGGAAGCTCGGATACGAATCCGATCGGGACACCAGTTCTCCATCTCCCGATCAGCCCGCGCCTTGACGCCGCGGATAAGGTTCTCGACGGTCTCGAGGGAACCCCCGTGGCGCAAGAACAGGTCGGCGAGGCAAGGGAACCGCCCGTCGTCGTCCACCGTCTTCCAGGTACCGTCCTTGCTCCCTGACGACCCAATCTCATCCTCCTCAGAGGGAAAGTGGTCCTCCCATGCTCAACGCTCCCGGAGGAACCCTGGGGCGATCCCGTCCATGCCGTAGATCGTCCTCTTGATCTCGGACTCGGGGTCGGTGGGGGTGCGCATCATACAGGCGAGCGCCACCACTCCGTCCGCTCGCCCCGACTCTGCCCGGATCGCGGCAGGCGCCCCCGGGAGGAGCCACGCTGGGGTGGGAGGGCCGTACACCGGCAAATTTTCCTCCTGATCGCCGGGCTCTTGCGGCGCCAGTGGCGCCGGTTGGGCCAAACCTTGAGGCGGGGGCTCGAGTGGCTCGTCCTCTTGGCCCCCCTGCTGCTGCTGCTGTTGCTGCCCCTGCTGCTGCTGCTGCTCCTCCTACTGATGCTGCAGCAGCTGCTGCTGCTCCTCCGGCTGGGGTTGCTGCTGCTGCTGCTGCTCCAGTGACGGCCGCGTCGCCTCGCGCTCCCGCTCCTCCTCCTCCTCCATCTTCCTTTGCTCCTCGAGAGCTCGAAGGCCAGCAGGCCAGGGAGTCCGTCCCGCGATGTGGGAGGTCGACGTTTCCTCCTCCATAGGGCAGGCACTCCCAGACGCTTGGTTACCATCAGACGTATCGCTGACGGTGATGGGTTCCACCTCGACCCCCAATCGAGGGGGCTCGGGGACTCCCTCTGACGCTTGCGTCTGGGGCGCCTCACCACAAGTCGGTGGCGACGTGGTAGGCACGGGACGAGGCTGAGCCCTCTCGACGCTGGCTGGAGGTTGAGAGTCGGAGGAGCCTACACAAGAACATCACAAGGCCGAGAAATAAACTACGAACCTGGTTCCTTGGAGGCGGCTCCCGTTTTGAGCCTCTTTGCCATGGACGGCTGGGCCTGCTCGAGGGTCCGCTTTAGCCTGAGAAAGAAAAATCGGCATATGAGGAAATGCAGAGGAGCAGGAAGACAAAAGCCACAACATCGAAAAGGCTTACCCCACAGGGAGAACAGCTCGCCTCCCGCCACCCCGACCGGTGGGCCTCGAGCCACCCCGCGTCGAGGCTACAGGCCCCTCGAGGGCAGGCGCTGGCCTGGGCACGTCAGTTCCCGCCTGGCGGGCGCCGGGACTGGCACTCCTGCGGCCGGTCTCTCCTTTCTCGGAGGCTGCGGCGCGGCCACGAGTAAGTGGCCCCGTCGCCTGGGGCCTAGCATGACCGCCCTCTTTGGGCGCCAGGGGAGGGCGCGGTGCGACCTGACCAGCCTTGGGAGCGCGGGGGGGGGGGGGGGTGTCGGCCCGAGGGCGGTGAGATCCGCTTGGACCTTCCTTTGGAGTCTCTGTCCGGGGGGCGTCAACGTCGCCTCGAGGCGGACCCTCGAGGATTCGGTCGAGGCGTGATGCCATCCCCACAGAGTCGTCACTGTCCTCGTCATCATCATCGTCTTCATCGCTGGGGGACTCCTCCTCAGGCTCTCCCCTCTGCCTGGATTTGGACCGACGCGCCTCTAAGGCTTGGCGGTCAAGGTTTTTCTTTTTCTCCCCCTTCTTCTTGGATTCCTTGGCGGACTTCATCTTCTCGACGGACCGGCGCCGCGCGTCGCGATCAACTTCGTCCTCCCTTACCGGGGGCCTCGAGGACCGGATGTCGATCCGCCCCTGCCAGAATAAAAGTGGACTTAGAAAAAAAGGGAGGAAAAGGAACCCAGAATCAAGGCTACGCGCGAAGAAGAAAACATACCAGATCGACCGAGCCTTCGTCGGGCCTCATAGGGAAGCCGTTGACATGCTCCGACTTAAAGTCGCCGGCAATGGCCGCCCTGACCCGGGCAGCGACCTCGTCGTCCGCCAGAGCCACGTTGGACATCCGGCAAGCCTCGAGATCCCGGGATGAGACGCCCGGCCCCATCTCGTCCATCCTCAACGGTCGAGACATCAAAGGAAGGACCCTTCGACGATGGACGGCCGAGAGGACGAGAGCGGCGGACAGGCCTTCCAGGCGCAGCTTCTTCATGGCATCAAGGAGGAGGTCGAGCCGCGACTGGTGCTCTTGGACGACGCCGTACGTCCAGTTGTCCGGGCGCTCTGTGATCAGACGGCCCGTGTAGGCGGGGAAGATACCATCGTCGTTCCGCAGGTAGAACCACTGGGAGTCCCACCCAGCGTGTTTCGACGACAGCCCCACCGGGATGTACTCGCGCGGCATTTCTGTCTTCTTCGTCTTCAATACCATGTTGAGGCACCCGGCCCGCACATGCTTCCTCACGCCGGTGGTTCCGGTGGGGGCGTTGAAAAGCTCGCCCCTGTAGAGGTGGAGCCACAGATCCCAATGGGGCATCATCCCCAGATAGCCCTCACATACCGCGGCGAAGATCGCCGCGACGGTGATGGCGTTCGGGGAGAAGTGCTGGAGCTCCACCCCATAGTGGAAGCAGAGGGCCCGCATGAAGCGGCTCGGGGGCGCGCCCAGGCCGTGGCGGTGGAACTTGGCGAACGACACCACGTAGCCCTCGGGCGGCTGGGGCTCCCTGTGACTCGCCGGCGGCGCGATCCACTCTGGCGACAATAGCGAGGTACGGTGGCGCAACAGTCCCTCTTTCTCAAGCTCTAACAACCGGCGCTCCGTCATCGACGACGGGCGCCAGTCGTCGGCGGCGACGAGTCTTACAGGCATCTCGGCTGGAGGGACGGTGGATCCGCTACTGCTCGAGGAGGCGTGCGCGCGTGAGACGGCGAGAGAGCTAAGACGGCAAGAAGGCTAAGGCAAGAGTGAAGATGGGAGGCGGAAGAAAGAACGGCGGTGGTGCCGCGGCGTATTTATAAGCCACGATCCGCCAACGGACAGATCCGAGAAATAAGGTAACGTCCCCCCGTAAATGAGCCACCTAACCGTCTCTTTCCCCTCACAGACAGGACGCTCCGAATTCCACGCCGACGCAGTGTCGTAACGTCACCCACCTGAAAAGGCGCGCCCAACGGGCGAAAAGGCGAACCGCCACCTCCACTTCCTTCCTTTGTAAGCCAAGGGGCGTACACGCGAAAGCCTCGAGAGGTCGCAGGCTGGCCCACCGAAAGGGTTCGACAGCCGATCTCGAGCACCGGAGTCAGGGATCCCCAGCGAGCGGTCGAAGATCGAGGCCCGCCTCGAAGACTCGCTGGCGATGTCCAAGGTAGGGTCAAGACAGTCGAGAGGAATCCCCCCGACGGGAGGCATCGAGCCGCCGGACTCTATCGAATGAGACCGGTATCCCAGACCACGTCGACCCTGCTTTATGAGAACGCCTCCGGGCTACAGCTGACCCCCTCGAAAAAGGCACAGGTTCTCACTTGGACTACCCGCTAGGAACTCAATCTGGGGTGGAAGACGCTCGCTCTATCGAGAGTACGTCGAAACCTCCGCGCAAAGCAAGCCAATCAGAACCTTCCACCACTGGTGTCGATAGTGTTTCTGCAAAATAGGCAATATAGCCCTCGAAGGAGTCAAAAACTCCTTCAAAGGCTCGGGGGCTACCCCCGCGGGGTCGCTCGCGCGCCCCCACGGAAACTCGACCCAAGAGTAAAAGCCTCCACTCGAGCGCCAGCGCTCCAATGGAGACTCGGGGGCTATTGTCGAGGGTATCAATAAGGGGTACCCTCACCAGTGCACGTAACGAAACTATCCGTACACAGGACGAGGCCCTCGTCTCGACGCTCTGGCCGTACATATAAGCAGCCATCGATGATCGCAGCCTCGAAGACGGAAATAACGTCGAGTGAATCGATCAAGGGTTGAGTGCTAGCTGCCGTCGAATACGGAAACAGGCTCGAGCGAGTCGGGAAGCGTCGAGCGCAAGGACATTGTCCGCCGCCTGACGCGCGCACGAGAGCCAGGGCATTTAATGCCCCTGCCGTTTTCCCACCTAACACACTGGTCACGGGAAGCCTGATAGGAAACAGGCACCCGTCCCATCGTTCTTTTTGCAGCCTTCCCCACCGAACGACCCAGGGCGTGTCAGGACGCTAGAAACAAGGATGAAACGTCTAATCGGGACCCCCTCGAGACATCCAAGGTCAGCGCTCTGGATATCAGCACATTACACGGCGTCCGACCCTCGACCGAACAGGGTTCCTTCCTAGGGACGAGTTGGGCGTCGACTGACAACACCATAACTACCCCGCCGGATCTGCCGCCATACGGCACAAGCGTGTGTTGACACCGTTTTTGGGCACGTGTCTAGGATGGCAGGATAAGGTGGCAGTACGATGTTTACAAAGCAGGTTGCCGATGAGGATGGTTGCCGATGAGGGAGAAGTTGAATGTGACAGGCAGTAATATGGTGCCGATGGCTAGATAAGAAAGTCTGCCGATGACTATGGCAAAGGATCTGCCGATGATGCAAAGGAGGAGTCTGGAAGCTGCCGGTCGTTATGTGGAGGAGTTTCGGTTTGTTACGAGGGATAGTTTTGTTATTTCCTTAATTATTTGCATCGTTTTGTATACGGATTCCGTGTAATTTGGAATTCGAATTCTAATCGTGTCTGGTTGTAGCTCTTTGAGCAGGGTATAAATATAGACCCTAGGGCCTTGTAGAATAATCAAGAAATCAATCAAATACACGTTTTTACTCATATTCCAGCATCTACTTTTCGACGACTTCGTCATACTTTTTTTTTCTTTTTATTACGAGTTCTTAGGAATTCGTCGACTTAAGCTCGGCGTGTTCTCAAGTTCCGCGTGAGTACCTCTTAGCCGTGACATCCGGGCGCATCGCTGTTGTCAGGACTAAAGTATTCGAGTTATCACCTTTGCCGATAGTAAGGTCAAATCGGCTGGCACGCCTTAACGTTTGAATCGGGTATTAGCTCTTTGTGTTTGCAGATCAGTTTTGCATCAACACATCTTTTGGCACGCCCAGTGGGACAGGATTCAAGATCAAGATCAACATGTCGATCTTTGACCTTGATCAAGAGAACGTCATCCCCGTGACGGAGGCCAACCTCAAGGATGAGCAGAAGCAAGCTATTGCCCAAGCCATGGAAGAATTCAAGCAGCAATGCCTGAGGTCTTTCAGCATAAACAGGAGCGGCGAAGTGGTCCAGAAAGATGCACTGCCGGCACCACGGCAGGTCACCTTTGACGCCAATCCTGGCAAGCTTCAAGATATGGTTGACAATGCCATCAATCGAGCGTTGATTAACCAAGCTGGTGTACTGTCTAATACGGTTTTCAATGCCGTGGCAAGAACTTTCAAGGAAGGACAAATCCCGCCAGATTATGTGGGCCCCTCCCATCATCAGCCAACGGCACCAGAGGTCACGGCTCCATCGGCTGCCTTGACGAATGCAAGTGCACAACCTGCTGTCCCTCCAAGTACATCGGGGACTATTGATACATGCTATCTATGCCGATTATGAGTGGTAGGATCGGTAAATGGATTTTAGAGCTGTCGGAGTTCGATTTGCGTTACGAATCGGCTAAGGCAGTCAAAGGGCAGATTATGGCCGATTTTGTGACTCAGCATTGCGGTCTAGTGGAAACCTTGGAAATTGTACCCTGGACACTCTTCTTTGATGGATCTACTTGTGACCGGGGGGCAGGAATCGGCATTGTATTAGTTTCCCCTAAGGGGAGGAAGTATGAGTTTTCCTTGCCGATTGTTGCCACATCGACAAATAATCAGGCTGAGTATCAAGCTCTGATCAAGGGATTGGAGTTGCTGAGAGAAGTTCGTGCTGATGCTGTTGAAATATTCGGGGATTCTATGTTGGTTATAAATCAATTGGCCGGAAGCTATGAATGCCGAAGTGAAGTTCTCATAACGTATTTCGAGAGAAGTACGCAACTGTTAAAGGAATTCAAGGATTTCCGATTGGAGCATGTTCCCCGATTGCATAATGAAGACGCTAATCGGTTAGCTCAGCATGCCTCGGGATATCAGCCAATGATTAATGCAACATCGGTAGTCGGTGCCGATGATTGGAGGAAAGAAATTATTGATTATCTGAAAGATCCATCCAAAAAAGTTGAAAGACGGGTTCGATTTCAAGCAACCAAGTATGTGCTCCTTGAAAATGAATTGTATTATCGAACTATCGACGGGATTCTTCTCCGATGCTTGGGTGATGATGAAGCCAGAAGTTTGATGGGGGAAATCCATGAAGGAGTGTGTGGAGCGCATCAGTCAGCTTTTAAGATGAAGTGGATGATTCGAAGGAATGGATATTTTTGGCCAACCATACTTGAAGATTGTTTTAAATATTTCAAGGGGTGTCAAGGTTGTCAAAAGTTTGGTAATATCCAGAGAGCACCCGCATCGGCTATGAATCTTATAATAAAACCTTGGCCGTTCCGGGGATGGGCCATCGATCTGATCGGCCAGATTTATCCACCATCTAGCAAAGGGCATAAGTTCATTCTAGTTGCCACTGACTATTTCACTAAATGGGTTGAAGCTATTCCTTTGAAGAAAGTCACATCGGCCAATATGATTGATTTTGTGAAGGAGCATATTATTTACCGATTTGGGATTCCCCAAACGATTACTACCGATCAGGGCACCATGTTCACATCGGGGGAGTTCGATGAATTCGCAATCGGTATGAGAATTAAAGTGTTGAATTCTTCTCCTTATTATGCTCAAGCCAATGGGCAGGCCGAAGCGTCTAACAAAGGAATTATCAAGCTTATTAAACGGAAGATTGAAGAAAATCCTAAGCGGTGGCATACATTATTAAATGAAGCATTGTGGTCTTATCGGATGGCTTGTCATGGATCGACCAAGGTATCACCCTATCAATTGGTGTATGGACATGATGCAGTGTTGCCTTGGGAAATTAAGGCTGGATCTAGGCGATTATCTTTTCAAGATCAATTAACTTCCGATGGTTATGCCACTTTGATGACCGATGAATTGGACGATCTAGCAGGGCATCGGTTAAAAGCTTTAATGAGTATAGAAGAGAATAAGAAAAGAGTTGCTAGATGGTATGATAAGAAGGTGAAGGCTAAAGAGTTTGCCGATGGGGATTTGGTATGGAAATTAATTTTACCAGTTGGGACCAAAAGCTCGAAGTTTGGAAAGTGGTCTCCTAATTGGGAGGGTCCTTATCGGATAAGTCGATCGGCTCCTGGTAATGCCTACATTCTAGAAACCCTCGAAGGAATTGAATTTCCCAGAGCATTAAACGGCAAATATTTAAAGAAGTACTACCCCAGTATATGGGTCGATGCATAGAAGTTTAGGTGCCGATAACACTCCTATCGGCTGGATCCAAATGCTTGGGGATAAGACTTGGTGTTTCAAAAGTTTAGGCGCCGATAACAGTCCTATCGGCTAGACTAAAAGCTGAGGAAGCAGGAAAGCACAGATACAATGCCAATGGAAACTCTATGTGTTAAGCAGCGTCTGGATTGCCGATATAGCGCGTAGCCGAATTTGGTTGGCTGCTTCTATCTCCTTGATGTCATCATCGGCAGAACCTTCTATCGGCTTCAGCTTCTTCTTCAGTTGGAGTGCTTTGCGACTATGAGCATTTCGCTCGCGCTCAAGAAGCCTGATGGTCTCTGGCAATTGGCTCTCTTCCTGTTGGGCTTGGGACAGAGCGTTCTCTACTTCCTTAAGCTCCGCCAACAGAGATTCTCTTCTTGCCGATAGATCGGATATCTTCTGCTTCAGCGCATCTCCTGAAGATTTCAGGATACCGATGTTCTTGTGCTTCTCATCGGTCAGGAGTTTCTCTTTCCTCATTTCATCGGAGAGTTGAGTCTGAGCAGCTCTATCGGCAAGACGCCGAGAAGCTCTCTGGTACTGCAGCTGGCCACTCTCCAGATGAGCGGCTTGGAACAGGATTTCTTCGACGTCGACCGGGATTTGGCCTCTGAGAGTTCTGAACTGGGTCTTGGTAGGGTCGGAGTCATCGACCAAGTGCGCTGTATCTTGGTGAAGGAGAACTGACAATTCTTCCAGCCTGGCCCTGATCTCTGCCGATGTGATGCCGACCGACTGAGAAGTGCTTGCTTCTTCACCTTCTTCTTCAGAGAAATCGATGGCGAAGGAGAACAGGCTATCGGGAGAATCTTGTTCCTGGGAGGGAAAGCAAGATTAGCTCATACTTAGAGAATCGGCAAATAATGCTGGCGGTAAACAGTGACTTACTTGCTTCAAGGCGATCTCTTGCCTTGGACTGGGAGGTGCTGACGGAGCTGCGGGCTGACCGGCCAAAGATGCCGATGGAACTACAGGTTGATCGGCTAAGGTTGCCGATGGGACGATATCGACTGAAAGAAGACAAGAAAGGTTATGAGACTAAATAAGAATAAGTTCATCGGTAGCGATATTGTTAAAGTATGTTACCTGGAGGAGGGATAACAATTGTCTGAATCGGGAGAACTGCCGATGGTATAATTGGACCCACCGGGCCAGTTGTTCGTTCACCCGTGTCAGCTGATGTACCTTCTATTTGAGATCCTTCCTGTTGGGGTTCTTCTATCTGTGGTGCTTCCTGCATAGGTGGGGGAGATAGTGCTTGCTGTGGCTGGGCTTCTGGAGAAGAAGGAGAAGACTCCACCGGAATTGGAGATACCGGAGGAGGAGGGGGAGTTGCTACCTTCTGGCGCTTTGTTCCAGTCTTAGCACCCGTGGTACCCTTCCTCTTTGGCTGGCTGGACTGGGTGGCATCGGCACCTTGATGTGTGACCTTTGCCGATGCACTGGTTTGCTGCAATAACGAACAAGGGTTTATAAGTATAAATAAAGCCGATATAAAGATAGTCAGCGTAAAAGATAAAGATTTGACAAATTGCCTTGAAAGCCCGCGCCAGAGTGGGAGCAGCTACCGTTGGTGATGTCTGGGTTCTCCTGGTTGTAACTTTCCTGAGGCGCGCACCCCGATGCACGATGGAAGCCAGAGTGGGAGCATTGTGGCCGATTGAGGAAATCGGGCCTGATGGAAACAAGTGGATCGGCTTGCCACTCCTGCTAACCGATGGAGGAATATTGTCAACCTGCAAAAGGAATACAAGGGTAAGCTGCCGATGGAAGTAATAGTGAGAAAATGAAATGTTGGTTTGAGTTACTTACAGTGTCATCGGGAACTTCGTATTCGGGGTCAATCATGCTGCGGTATGAAAGTGCCGATCTGCAGAATAGATGCTCTTTCCATTCTGCCCACCATAACTTGTATGCCTGAGTGATGAAAGCAGCCGGAACCCATTCTGACAGATCTACATCTACATCAGCGTTTGGTGGTAGTTGGGCTACTCGAGTCCACTCAAGAAGGTTGTTGATGGTTTCTCTGGGTTTTATCACATCGGCATAAGGAAGTGCAATCGGCAACTGGCCGAAAGCTAACTGGCGAGCTAATGCCGATGGATTGTAAAATTCGTAAGTCTGGGGAGAAGTTTTTGTGCTACCGAAAAAATTCACTGGAATGGCTCTAGGGGTCACAATTGCCATCATCACCTCATTATCCCTGTCGAGAGCTTCATCAAACGGATTGAAGGTCAGAGGGAGCATGCTATCTGGGTCATCATAAGCCAACCATGGTCGTTCATCTCTGGCCAAACCCTCATACAGAGTCTCGAAGAATCGGCCAATTTGATCCGGATTACTCCCTGAACCAGGTATGACTATGACGGCTTCGCCAAAGTTGAAGGGGGCACGCGTTGCCGATTCCTCTTCACCCAACACATGATCTTCGGCTATATCTCTTGGGAAGTGCTGTGAGAACAAGTTGAAATCAAGACGCTTATGCAGGTGCAGATTGAGCCACATATTAATAAACCACCAGGGGCCTCCCAAGTTGCCGATGGATTGGCCAAGTAGGAGTTTCTGGGCTACCTGATGGAGAAGGTGGTAAACAGCGCCAAGCAAGTATCGGCCGAGAGGAAATTGGCCACCGTTAGCCAGTCTCTCTGCTGCCGATAGATAGACAGAAGTCGGTCCTGCCGATCGACCACAGAATACAAACTTGTCCAGCCACATGTTCAGAAAGGTGGTTTGCTCCTTTATGGTGACAGGCCCTCTCCCGCGGTACTTCTGAATGTACCCTGACCAACCGCCGATAGCGCGAGTCTCCACTTTGGCACTGGGGGCAGTATCAAAAAAGTGGGTGCTATCGGCAGAAGATATATCTAGCCCAGTGAGCATGGCTACATCGGCAAGGGTAGGAGAAGCAGGGCCGTGGCCAAAAACAAAAGCATTGAGGGTGTCTGACCAAAAGTAGGACGCAGCTATCAGCAGTGACTCGTTTCTGTGCATATCGGCAATGGATAGCCTAATGCATTGGGCTAGCTTCCTTTCACCCCACTGGACTTCATAAGAATTGCTGACCCTCAAGAACCAGTCTTTCCACCCTACGGTAGGGCTGGGCCAAGAGCGAAAAGTGTCTTTCCACAGATCTAAAGAAAAGTTTTCAGCTCTAAAGGGGATCCTATTGGTTTCTGCGTTGATAAGGTTGGTTGGATCTGAATCCCCTAGAGGGCCGAGACATTGGAGGTGTGGTTGATCGGTGGGGATGACAATTTTATTGGACAACTCCTAGTGATTTTGGGGGAATAAAAATACAAAGAAAAAGGAAAAGGAGAATATTCAGTAAGATGAATCGCGGATGAACAGGAATAAAAAATACAGAAGATGAGATGGAGATCTGACCTCAGGGACGACGAAGCCGATGGCCATCTTGTCGTGAAGAGAACGTTGGAGGGCACCGGAGTTGATGAAGAGAAGTGCTTGTCGGAGGTCTTGAAGGTTGTAAATGGCGCCGCCGCTGGAAAAGTAAAGTTGGGTAGTAGAATGGTGTGGTGGGGAAGGAGTACCCAGGAAGGAACTATTTATAGGACAAGATGGGCAAGGGCAAATCCGACTTATCTCTTTGCCGCATCCAAGAAACCCGAGGGTACTCAGGTGGATATGGTAACTGTTTGCATGGTAATCCAGGGATTGTGCAGGTGATTTGACGGGAAGCGGTCATTATCTGAAGATATTTTACTGTGCGAGATCTCCTGGTCGGTCCATCGGCGATATTCTATAACGGTCATCTTGCCGATGGGCGGATAGAGGGGAAGTAATCGTTTTTGCGAATATCCTGGTCAGAGCATCGGCAGATCTTTGTAACGGTATTGTTGCCGATGTACGACTGAGAAAGATGCCCGTTTAGGAAGTTGGGGATTTCGAGGAATCTGCGGAGGATCAGGATCAGAGTTGTCCAGATTGAGGTTGTCAGTTACCAGATTAGGAGCATTAATTGTGGGAGAAGGCATCATTACTGCAGAGAATTTCGGAGCATTAATAGTTTTATACTCCGAAACTGGGGGGCATGTGTTGACACCGTTTTTGGGCACGTGTCTAGGATGGCAGGATAAGGTGGCAGTACGATGTTTACAAAGCAGGTTGCCGATGAGGATGGTTGCCGATGAGGGAGAAGTTGAATGTGACAGGCAGTAATATGGTGCCGATGGCTAGATAAGAAAGTCTGCCGATGACTATGGCAAAGGATCTGCCGATGATGCAAAGGAGGAGTCTGGAAGCTGCCGGTCGTTATGTGGAGGAGTTTCGGTTTGTTACGAGGGATAGTTTTGTTATTTCCTTAATTATTTGCATCGTTTTGTATACGGATTCCGTGTAATTTGGAATTCGAATTCTAATCGTGTCTGGTTGTAGCTCTTTGAGCAGGGTATAAATATAGACCCTAGGGCCTTGTAGAATAATCAAGAAATCAATCAAATACACGTTTTTACTCATATTCCAGCATCTACTTTTCGACGACTTCGTCATACTTTTTTTTTCTTTTTATTACGAGTTCTTAGGAATTCGTCGACTTAAGCTCGGCGTGTTCTCAAGTTCCGCGTGAGTACCTCTTAGCCGTGACATCCGGGCGCATCGCTGTTGTCAGGACTAAAGTATTCGAGTTATCACCTTTGCGATAGTAAGGTCAAATCGGCTGGCACGCCTTAACGTTTGAATCGGGTATTAGCCCTTTGTGTTTGCAGATCAGTTTTGCATCAACAGCGTGCGACCTCAGAACCAGCGCGAGGCGGCGTGCAGGGCAGAACGCAGGAGCACGCGTAATCATCACCAGGCTATCAAGATGGGACGGCTCGAGGCCATGCCGTACGGAAGCCTCGAGTAGGTCAGCGCTCCATGCTGCTATCGACCCCTACTCTAACATCTACGCATGTACCCTAAGTCTCTCCTTGGAGCTATAAAAGGAGGGATTCAGGAATAGAACGGACAGGAACACTACGCCCATACGCAGTAGAACTCCCATACTTCATACCACGCTTGTATTCACCCCTGTACAAGCACTTAGGTGCGAGATAATACAAACTCTCCTCCCCCGATGGACGTAGGGCCTTCTCTTGCCCGAACCAGGATAAACCTCCGTGTCATCTTGCATCACCATCTGGGAAAGGGAGCACGCATACAAATTTACTCGTTGGTGTGACCCCCCATGGGGAAAACACCGACAGTACCTTTTCTGAAGGGAATTTGAAATGGATCTCTCCTGTTCCAATGTAAATGATGGCCTTAATAGTGTTGAGAAACAGTCTTCCTAAAATGATGGGTGGATCACACTCATCTTTACCCATGTCGATGACTAGAAAGTCAGTAGGGACATAGTGGTCATCGATCTGGATAGAGACATCTTTGACTTTCCTTTCCACAAAGAGAAAGGACTGGTCCGCCATCTGCAGCTACGCATAGCTAGGGTCCATAGGCATAGTACCAAATAGAAATTCATAGGTTACCTTAGCCATTGTGTTGATGCCCGATCCAGTGCATAGACAGTGTTGTAGCAGTAACATCTATTGATAGAGCATAGGATAGTCAAGACACCTAGGTCGTCCTTCTTGATTAGCTGCAAAGACTTGAGCAGATGGTCATACTCCCTATGGACTACGGTGACCATCCTTGTTGTCTCTGTCTTCTAGGCCTTGCCCTTGTTCTTGGTCTTAGCCTTGTTCTGGGTTTTGCTCTTGTTCCTACCATCGACAGTTTCCTTCTATGTAGGGAATGACAATGCCCTATCCTTGAAAGAAAAGACTTCTCTCTTGCCCTTAATATTGAAATGATCTTGGTAGTGCTGGAGTACATAATGGCTTCGGTAGTGTTCAAGAATGGTCATCCCAAAATAATGGGTGACCTCTCATTAGTACTAGTGTTCACTACCATGAAGTCTGTAGGTACGTTCAAGTTGCCTACTCACACATAGATCTCTTCCAGGATTCCCATGAGGTAGCAAAGTGACTGATGTGCAAGCTGCAAACATAGGGTAGTGTATGATAAAGGATAATTAAATAGTTTTTCATATATCACCTTGGGCGTGACGTTGACGCTCGCACCAATGTCATAGAGTGTCTCATTGAAGTTTGCACTTCCAATGGAGATCGGAATAACCGGTCTCCCTAGATCACCCTTCTTGATTGGTAGAGTCGAGTCAATCCATGCTCCTCTTAGAGGGTCACTCCAGTAGCTTCCTATAAGATTTGCAATTTCTAATTCTTCGGGTTGTCCCGAAATCTTACCTTGGTCGTTGGCGGAAGCCACTACACCATGACTCACTTTTCCCTACACTCATGTGTTGGCAAATCATAGGTTGTAACAACATGTTATGTGTTGGCAATTGGATCATCTTTTAGCGTCACCTAAACTATCGCCAAAAGTGTCGTAAGGCTACATCTTAACTGTCGGCGTCTCCTCCCAACGAAAAAAGTGTCGGCAAAAGTTTGTAAATAAGAAAACTGTCATCATAGCCTAATAAAACCATGCTTGGAGTGTCATCGAAGGGTGGAGACAGAGGTTCCCAAATTTGCATCATTTTATTAGAATAAAAAAGAAAAAGGAATTCTTCAACCTTATCCCCGCATGCCCCACCCACCACATAGGCCAGCGCTGCCCATCTCCCTCCCTCCACGCTGCACACTTGCACGCATGCCTACCATCCTCGTGCCGCCCATCTCCCTCCACACCATGCGCTCGCATGAGACACACCACCTCCATCTGCTCCGGCCTCTCTATCCCGACCTCCGCTCCCCTACCTCAGCTTCCGCTCCTACCGTAAGACGGCGCTCCCTCCTCTCATTCAAGGCCAGTGCCTCAATCCTGCCATCGTCCCCAAGATCCATCGTCCAAGGAGCCCATGAACATGGATCTATCCCCAAGATCTGCATCCAAAGGAGCCCGTGACAAGGAGTCCCAGTCGAAGGAGCCACGACGTAGCTCCATGTCGGCAGAGAATCTATGAGAGCCGGTGACAGGTTGTTTGTTTCCTCCTTTTTTCATTGCAAAACTAGATCTGAGGTCTAATTTGATTTCTTCACCTTCCTGCATTTCTCATAGATCATAGCTTGTTGCTCTTCGATCTAGGTTTGGTTTATTGGAGGAAATCGCCTGGAACCCTAGAGCTGCTCGGTAAAGGAAGATCACTAGAGACTGCACCACATGGAAGATCGATGGGGCTGCAGATAAGGAGGAGGTTTATTAGGTATTCAAGCCACTAGATTTGTGTAGTTGTGTTGCTACTGAATTTACCTAACCATTTGTGAGTCTATGAATTTATTTAATATATACTGCTTTGTGCTTTGGTTCTGTACTGCAGATTATAACAACTAGAACCATATTATTGAAGCACTCTAGTACACAATAACACTATAAAGGTGAGCAGTTCTTCATACATTAATTTCTGGATTGATTATTTTCAGTTGAATATTTATAAATTATTTTTCTAATTATATTTTTGCTCAATATTCAATAGTGTTGTGATGCTTTAATTTAATATCAAAGTCAAACTTAGTGTAAGATGATCATGCCTTAATGTAAGATGTTTTGGGATGCTTTAATTTAATATCAAAGTGATCATGCCTTAATGTAAGATAAGATTAGGCTGAGACATGGAATATACATTGTCTTACTCTGATTTCTATCTTTAGAATGAGTAGATCTGAAAAGGTGGAATAGGACTGTCAGTTAACTCATGGCTTTTTTCTTCCTTAACTTACCCTAAATTGTTGCAATTTTATAGCCATGGTGTTGGTATTTTTAACATCACTTCATATTAAGTTGTGATAAACTCAAAAAACATCATAAGGAGCATCAACTAATGAGGATATTAAGACACAAGGGTTACCTCCTTCGCGACCGCGCTCGGCTAGTCCTACACACGGGGGGTGGACTACAGAGGAACCAACGCAGCTGTCACCTACACGGACTACCACACGACCCGACACATCAAGGTGCCTCCGTAGGTACACAATATATCTAGACACCACGTCTACATAATGTGCACCACCAAACTCACTCAAGTATTGAATCAGGCGCTTTACGATCATATAACAATAATCATCATAAACCACATCTATATCGAATATGCAACTAGAATAAACTAAGAACTGAATAAATAGCAATATATTAAAGTAGAGCAAAGTCATAATGAAATATAAGATAATATTACCAATTTCTAGAAGACAGATCTAGAATTCCGAGCGGAGCACCCGATCTCTACTTGAACCTCGCTAGACGCCTATACTAAGAACTTGAAGAACTAGAGCTCTACTTCTAATCTCTAGAAACCCTAACTTCTGACTACTCTTGACAAATGAAGTAGGAGGAATGAATTGAATCTGGGGTCCTCTTGGGAGGGGGGTCTGCCCATCTATTTACAGCCTGGTGGAGTGCACGTGCGCTGCAGATCAAACCGACTTAACCAAGGGCCGAGATGCATCAAGAGAGGCGGTGGAGGAAGCTTCCGGAAGGGGGGGGAGCAAACCCTAGCCATAGGGGGCCGGGCGGCGCCAGGGTGGGGCCGGCCGGCCCGACCTGGTGGCCTCTGCCGGTCCCATTGCTTCGGGTGTCTTGTGGAGTCTTCCTCACCCGTTGGCGGTGTTGTTGTGTCGCGGATAAGTTTCGTGTTTATTTTGCACTTGAATCCCTCTTTTTAGCTCACTGTGAAATAAACCCTGGAAAATACAGAATATGCAAAACTCATGGAAATTGTCAGTTTAAACCCTAAACTAATGTGTTTTCATGTTTTCTTTCAGGTCTAAAGTTCTAATAAAAGTTGACGTTATCGACCGCCAACACATGGCATACATTTGTACATATATGATTAGATTGTTTTAGCTAGGCATGGCCATTTTTAGCACCGACAGGAATTTTCAGTTTCCAGTAGTGGTAGTGGCCTAACTTCTCTATATTCTTTAAGAAATGGTTATTATATTTTGCTGGTTAGTAATATATTTGTTTTATACTAGATGAAGGATGACAAGAAGTCACCTCAGCACTCAAAAGATGGTGGCACAGGAAGGACATCACAGCTTGAAGGTATTCACTTGAACATTTTGACTTGTATATGTGATCCAAGCACTGTTTGAGATGTGGAAAATCAATGAGGCTGTGTTGGTTGGCTGCTATATAAATAGATTTGATTATAATATATATGTTGAAGAATTTCTAGAAAAACTATGAGGTTTTATAAATTTGGCTGGCTGCTATATACATCCTGATCAATTCAAAGATAGTAACAGGTTGCTACAGCTGCTATTTAAGCTGTTGGTACCTAGCTTGTTGCTTCTAGTTGGCATGTCATTGCTAACTAGATTGAATGGAATTATATAATGGGTCTGTATCACTAAATAGTTTATAGCATAGCTGTCCACTGTACAGTAATATTGTTTCACTATTTCCACCCAATAACAAAGCAAGAATTAATGATACAAAGCACAATTCACTTATATTTCGTCTTCGTTTTCTTGTTAGGTACTTAAGCTATATGGTGTTGCAAGTAGTTTAGACTGGGCAACCTTTTGAGCTTCGACCAGGAAGCCGTTACATGTTCTCTAGAGAGTAAGCAACCATATATGCACCAAGTTGGTTTCCAAGTATTTTGGAGCGGCAACAAGTGTCCGAGAAATGCTGCAGGAAGACATGAGTTATAGTTATGTTCTTTTGTTTACACCTACTAGGCTACTATCATGTAGGCCAAAGACATATGGAAGTGTTATGAATGTATGTGTCCAAGTCATGATCTATCGATCTCTTGGCTTTAGCCATAACCAGTCAGTATAAGACTTAGTATGTGTCTATATATATGCCTGCTAGTGACTAATGTACATTCTGGACATCTATATGTATGGCTGCATATACTATGATCATTGGACCAATATATGTATTGACTTGCTATGTATGATCATTGGACCTATATATGTATGGCTCTATGTACTATGATTATCCAGTTGGTGTATGTATAGAAGATTTGATATTTTAATTTTGTAAGATCATGTGAATTTGTTAAATGCAATGTGTATTTTTGAATTATTCAACATGTATTTATACCTATCGTGTACAATGCAGTTTTGCCAACAATTTTGTTGATGGACAAGCTTCAGTTTACAAAGGACCTTGGAAACGGATTCACCAACATACAAAGTGTCAGGAAAGGTCCTAACTGTCGGTGTAGGTTCGAACTGTAGGCAAAAGATTAACTATCGACAAAAGTCCTAACTATCGGTGTAGGTACACCATTTGGCTACACGAAATGTGTCGATAATTCTTTTAAGTATCGGCAAAACATTCGCCGACGGCTTCTACTGCGATTGTTTGTAAACTATCAGCAAAACCTTTCTCAAGAGATTATCTGTCGGCAAAAGTTACTTTCGCCAACAATAAAAAGTGTCGACAAAGCTATGCTGTGTCATAGTGAGCAGAGTGAGCAAGCTGTTGCAACTAAGATTCTAGCATCTTATTAAAGCTAAGCTGATTCTTGATAGCATTGGAAAAGCTAAGCTGATTCTAATGTTAACTGATTCTAAAGTTTTGTCATTAGATACTAACCTCTCACACAGGCTATCCATTGTCTTGCCCTGATTAAGCACTAACTCTCTTGAAGATGGTTTGTTATTATTATTGTAAGAATTATTACCTTGGTAATTGCCTGAGTAGTTAGGTCGCTGTTGCTAGTTCTAGCCTTGGTTTTGCTGAGGACAATAGTAGTAGTAGTAGTAGTAGTAGTAGTAGTAGTAGTAGTAGTAGTAGTAGTAGTAGTAGTTGTTGATGTAGTTCACATCCTCCGTCAGCTCTGGGCAGTTGGTACCTGTATGCCCAGTCTCTTCACACTCTTCACAAGTCATACCAGAATCATGAATGTACATGACTTCCTTCTTCTCTATAGCTCTCTCATCGAGTGTTTTCATCAGGAGGTCCATCTTGGCAGCTAGCATGTCTACCTCCTTGAGCTGGTACATTTCTCCACCTCTCTTGTAGATTTGAGTTCTCTCTTCACTCCAACCTTGATTGGAGGTCATCTTTTCCACAAGAGCAGTGACTTGAGTAATGGTAAGTGATAAGAATGCACCTCTAGCAGTAGCATCCAAGGTTTCACGAGTGCTATTGCTGAGTCCATGATAGAATGTCTGCATGAGTAGCCAATTCTCCATCCCATGATGAGGACATTCGAGTATGTAGTCTTGAAAGTTCTCCTAGGCTTCTGGGACTGTCTCATTATGTTATTGCTAAAAACTTGATATCTTCCCACAAAGAGCATTGATCTAGCCCGTGGGAAATAACTTCGCTAGGAAATTTGTGGAATATAGTGCCCATATAGTATTCTTCTCCTTGTTGGCGTAGAACCACTGCTTGGCACTTCCCAAGAGTGAGAATGGGAAAAGGCAAAGTAGTATAGCATCTCTGGGGACGTCCTTGATAGTGAAAGTGCTACAAATCTCTAGAAAGTGTTGGAGATGAGCACTAGCATCTTCATGGGCCTTCCCACGGAACTGGCTTGTTTGCACCATGTTGATCAGCATAGGCTTGAGCTCAAATGACCCATTAATGTCCACAGTTGGTCCAGTATGGATGTTGGTCGTAGTGGGAGCTGAGAACTCACGAAGTGACTTGTCGGCCATGGCATCAGGCTCTGATGTCAAACTTCAAATAACAGATTGATCTTATGACTCAGGAGGATTGGTAAGCTGAGATGATGATGATGTTGATTGGTTCCTTCTTAACATAGCCTTTGTCTTCCTAATCAAAATTATCTGGGAGACCCAACCTGCTCATACATTACCCTGCATATGATATATAACATCGACAAAAGACAAAGGTAAGTCTGCATGAGTGAGAATGGTGGTTGGTGCTCAATCCATGAGTGGATGCAGTGATACTCATTATCCTTTAATGCTTTCATCCTTCCCTAGCAACGGTGCCAAAAATGCTTGTTGACACCTATAACACTACTTAAGCTAGGTTGTCATCCCCAGCATAATGTAGAGGTGGTGGTATTAAATGTATATGCTTTTCTAGAAAATAAACAAGAGATCCACAAGCGCACAGATAATACCGAT
Source organism: Sorghum bicolor (assembly GCF_000003195.3). Classification (NCBI taxonomy): domain Eukaryota; kingdom Viridiplantae; phylum Streptophyta; class Magnoliopsida; order Poales; family Poaceae; genus Sorghum; species Sorghum bicolor. The sequence continues at coordinate 18,095,015 of NC_012877.2, forward strand.
GTAGCATTTTAACCGGGAGTAATCAAGGTATCGTTATTTATAGTTTTACCATTGGGAAGGGAATGCATTAGATAATAAGCAATGAGCACTGCATGTGATCATGGAGAACTTAAGCATGTCTTTATCTATCTCTCATGCAGGGTAAGTGTCACATAAGATAAATAATATGAATATGAATAATAAGTGACAAAAGATAAATGAGAACAGATAGCCACATATAAATATGATAATCATCTAAATAGAGTACTCTAAGTCTATAACACTAGCATGGATTAGGACGATCTACAAGAATAAATCCGAAGTATTCTAACTATATTGTCAAAGCATGCAATGATTAGTGTAATTACACCTAGCATCATCATAAGAAAAGGTTATATCTATGCATAGTGATATTACCAAGAAAGATCATGAACAGAGCAATCACTTCACTATAATAATGGTGCTCTACGGTCCCTATACTCAGGAGGAGGGCTACAAAGGACTCAACAGGACTATCACTCCTGCGACCTACCTCACAATCCAGACTATAAGGGGTAATAACAGATAAATACGATCTAGGTACCACGTCTACACAATATCTACCACTCACCCATTGGCCCAATGAGTAAGCGCTATATGATCCTATGCATAAACATAATTCTAAACTTACTACGCTAAGCATATAATCAAAGTAGACTAATAACAATATAATTGAGATCATAAGCAAATAGAATCAAGTCAATTCCGATCTAATCAAATAGATCAAAGTCATATTCATAATAGCAAGAACTAATATAAATACTACAATGAAGAATAAGAAATTACTAAGAACGATGATAGATCCAGACTCCATGCTAGGCTTGACTCCTTCTAGATCTATTCCTATGTAGCTATACTAAAGAACTGTGGAGCTCTAATCGAGATGGTGGCTCTAGGCTTCTCTGAATTATCTTAATGAATTTCTCTCTATCTCTTATGCTTCTCCTACAGGGGGTCAGGCTTGTATTTATAGCCCTCTATGAAGCACCATAGCCCTCAGATCAAACCGACCTTGATAGATGGCCAAGATTACTCCGTAAAGGCGGTGGAGACAGGATCCGTGAGGTTGAAGCTCATTGGCTAAGAGCCTGTTGGCATTTCTTAGCGTCACTACTAAAAATAGACCATAGATCCATCCTTAGCAATGGCACCAGAAATGTCGAGTGTTGGCATACCGTAACTATCACTACATCAGAGAGATAACCTAAGGCAACTCGAGGGCGCCGGCCTTAGTAGTGGAGTCTGGTAACAATAATTAGGAATGCCGGATTTGCCTTCCTAACCATCCTTACTTGCGATATGCAAAGTTGTGGCACTACGCTTGAAAGTGCACAAGGATTACAATCTTAAGTAACGGTACTTAGGTACGCCAATCAATAGTTCATGAATGAAGAAGTAATATAACTGCAAGTGGATAGAACTATCATTGTAGCATTTCAACCCGTGAGTATTCAAAGGTGTCACATTTATAATTCCCGTAGGAAGAAAAATGGATCAAGCATGGTGTAAACATGATTACTTATTGAATGGTTGGTAGACATAGAGTAAATAGGAATAAACATGATATTCAAGATAGTGGACACACATTGGATCAACCTCAAGGATAAAATAGAAGAGAAATAATAAATAAAGAATAAAGAAATAAATCTACTTGAGCATGCATGGGTCACATATAACTATGCATAGAACTGTTAGCGGATCATCTAATTAGCAATAAATAGAGTTAGAACTAAGCCTGAGATGAGGGGAGATCCCCGCAGCTCGATACCCAGCCGATAGAGACTTTACAGAACTCCTATCGGAATATCTGATCGTGGGGGAATGCAAAGGATGACAGAGCTGTCACTACCCTGCCACCTACCCTTCTACCCGAAAGATACCCACACATCCATTCTCGCATACCTGAACACCATGTTCACATAATTGGAAACAACTCCTAACCCCCACGGGCCCCACCCCTTCGGAGTGACAGGCTAGGCTAAGAGTAACCATCATAGGACAGTGAACCATCATCCTATTCCTAATTCTAATCCTAATAATACTAATCTAATGAACAATGAAGAACAATGATGAACATATCAAGAACATAGCACAAGAACTAAGAACTATTTCATATACTATGAACATGATAAGAACACAACCATACTCTAGTTCATATGCATAATCATATAAAGCTGAATAGAATTTGCTCATGGAATAAGATTGAATATTATTCATACCAAGAAGATCCTTTCTTCCAAGGAGACAGGCTATCCTTGCTAGCTCTTGCCTTGCTCTACTACTAATCTAGACTAAAGATACAAGTGAGAGGTGTGAGGTAAATTGACTCCAAATGATGTGTGTGTTGAAAAGGGGGGAGTGCCTTTGTTTTTATAGTGGAACTAGGACAGTTCGTTGCATCTAAATTTGGTATTAGGTGAAACCGTCCTATGCATGGCGGCATGCAACCGCCTGAGAAAGATGGGCCCGGTTTGCCGCCTCCAGCGCCTTCGTGTGGTCGTTTTGGCTCTGGGCCTGGATCTCTCCCGTGGTTACGATCAGGCCCAGTTCTGTGTTGTTCAGGCCTTTCTCTGTTTTCTTGGTTTGCGCATTTCTGAATACATCTTTTGGTACTTTGCGCTTTCTTCGTGGTATGGCACATTTCCACTTGTTGCACTATAATTCCTGCAAAATATAATCACTATGGTACAAGTGGAACTTGTTAGTAATAAAATGCATGTGTGTATATAATATGATTGCCTCTTCTCCTTCTGGATCAAGTTGGCAGTTTATAATTGGTCTATAATGACTGCCAACAGAGCCCCGGGCGGCCACCCCTGCCTTATGGGCAGGCGCCCCTAGGTCTCTACCAGGTGGGCCCTCCTTTGTAGGGTTGCCTTCTTGTGTCTTCTAGAGTATTCCTGAGTTACCGATGGGGTCTTTTCTCTATGTAATTCCGATATGTGGACTTCTTTTTGTTCTTATTCTCATAACCCCCTGTAGATATGGACAATCACCAAACTCGTGGAATTCTGTTAATATAAACCCCTATAGCTAGATGATATTCTAGTTTTAGTCCTTTTTCATGCTATGTTGATGGTTAAAAAGAGGACTTATCTACCATCAATAGTAGTCTATCTCTAATCTTTGTATGATTTATTCCCCGAGCTTTTATACTTCATATTATTTATCTATCATGGTTTACCCCTCTACCAAGTTTGTGGCTATGCAACCCATCACATATAAGTAATCATGTTTTGCAAGTTCATCTCATTGTTTAAGTCCTTAGTACTTTCCCTTGAGCTAAATATAAATAACGATACCTAGAATACTTCCCGGTGAAGTGCTGCAATGGTATTTAATATGTACGCTTGTAGATCCTATATTTATTTTATTAGTGGAACAATTTTTATACTAACACTTCTGGCGCCATGCTAGGGATGACAACTTAGCTTAAGTGGTGTTGGAAGTGTCAACACATGTCCCGATCGACTATCACCATTCAAACATCCATTTAGCCAATCCAACAAACTAGCCACCTCTCCTTCCATGGAGTGACCCCACAAGCAGTTCCTACTCATAAAAATTTGGGGTCAACAACATGAGTCCCACTTCATCACCAAGCCATAAGCTCAGCCTAAGAAGCACGATGATGGGGTCGTGAGTGCATGTGGAGGCGTCCAACTGGACAAAAGTGATGACAACCTTCTTGATGACTTTGATATATTTGGAGAGCTATAGTGATCTCCAAGATATCATGTTTGTTATATGCAATGTCCACATGTACCAATTTGGCCATGTATGCTCCTAAAGAGCATTTGTAATGCAGTAAATGGTCCAAACCATTGTAATATTTCCCAAGAGTTATGTAATTTTATCTTTATGATAATGTATGTTTTTATGTTAAATTCCTGTCTTTATTTTTATGGTGTTTAACAGTGTGTGGGAACTCGATGGCTGAAGCGGAACTTGTCTTATAGATAGTGGTACCACCAATATGATACTAAGGGAAACCAAATATTTCCAAACATTAAGAAAGAAAAATGGAAATATTATGACCATTACCAGAAGCGATGCTCATATCATGGGCACTAGAAGTGCCACACTGGTTCTCCCTATGGATACTCAATTTTTTGTCAAGGATGCACTATTGTATCCTGACTCAAAGTGCACACTTTTGAGCTTTAAAGATGTCCATGCGAATGGTTTCCATGTAGAAACTGAGATCGAGCAAGATGCTGAATACCTGCTGATCACTAAATTCGATGGGTACCAAAAGCGAGTGGTGGAAAGATTTCCTTCATCGCCAACAGGTTTATCTACACGTACATAAAGCCCATAGAGGAATATGTTGTGATAAAGACCATATTTAGAAACACATAATCGTTTCAAATATGGCATGACCGCTTGGGTCATCCTAGGTTGAGCATGATGAGAAGAATCATCAATAATTCTAGTGACCATGATCTCAGAGACTTCCCTAATCCTAAATTTTATTTGCACCACATGTGCAAAGGGGAAGTTGATCACTAGATCATCCCTCCTGAAGATTAGGGATGACTCACCTGTGTTCTTGCAAAGGATACAAAGTGACATTTGTAGACCTATTCAGCCCTTGCTGGGCCCATTTAGGTACTTTTGGTACTAATTGATGCATCTATCAGATGGAGCCATGTGGACCTGTTGTCCACTAGAAACCATGCTTTATCTAAGCTCATTGCCCAAATAATTAGGCTAAAAGCAAGTTTCCATGATAACCACATTTACTCCATTCGGATGGATAATGCTGGTGAGTTCACGTCGAAAACTTTTGATGATTATTGCTTAGCCCTAGGCATTAAGGTAGAGCACTCAATGCCACATGTCCACACACAAAATGGTATAGTTGAGTCCTTGATCAAAAAGATCAAGTAGGTTACCAGGCCATTGCTATAGAATTTTAAGCTGCCAATTAGTTGTTGGGGCCATGCAGTGTTGCATGCTACAACACTGATTCAACTCATGCCAACTATATATCATGACACATCTCCCTTGTAGTTAGTGCATGGGAAAGAACCAAGTATTTCCCATCTGCGTATATTTGGCTACGCTGTGTACATGCCAATACCACCACCTCAGTGTACCGCAATGGGCCCCACTAGAAATTTGGGATATATGTTGGTTATGAGACTCCATCTATAATCAAGTATTTGGATCCTATGACTGGGATCTTCATACGGCTCGATACACTGATTGTGTCTTTGATGAAGACCATTTCCTAGCATTAGGGGGAGATAGGCATCTATAAAAATGTCAGGAAATTGAATGGAATACACCTGGGATGCAGTCCTTAGACCCACACACTAGTGAATCTAAATTGGAAGTTCAGAGAATTATTCATTTGCAAGGTCTTGCAAATAAGATGCCAGATGCCTTCACTCATCACAAAAGGATGACACGGTCACATATACCTACAGTAATGCACCAGAGAGAGTTTAGGTAACCCTGAAGGTTACTAACTCTACAGTCTCCCCTAATCCTAGGAATAGAGGGAGACCTTTGGGTGCTCAAGACAAGGTCTCGTGGAGATGTTCGCAGAGGTGACGACCTAAGCCACTTGCACCTCTCAAAGAATAAGTTGAAGAAGCTCGACCTAAAGTTGAGAATGCCCCTGAAATGGCAACTCAACCCAAAGTTGGGGAAGTCCCTAAAGGACACCGTCCTAAAGATGGAAATCCTAATGAGTCACGCACGCACCATCACATTGGAAGATCAGAATGCCCCAATGTTGACACCTCTAACACCACTTAAGCTAGGTTGTCATCCCCAACATGATGCAGAGGTGCTGACATTAAATGTATATGCTTTTCTAGAGAATAGATAAGAGATCTATAAGCACATAGATAATATCGATGTAGCATTTTAACCGGGAGTAATCTAGGTATCGTTATTTTTTTTACCACTGGGAAGGGAATACTTTGAATAATGGCTATGAGCACTACATGTAGTAATGGATGATCTTACCACGTCTTTATCTATCTATCATGTAGGGTAAGTGTCACATAAATAATATGAATATGAATGATAAGTGACAAAAGATAAATGAGAGCACATAGCCACATATAAATATGATAATCATCTCAATAGAGTACTCTAAGTCTATAACACTAGCATGGATTAGGACAATCTACAAGAATAAATCCTAAGTATTCTAACTATAATGTCAAAGCATACAATGATTAGTGCAATTATACCTAGCATTATCATAGGAAAAGGTTATATCTATGCATAGTGATATTACCAAGAAAGATTATAAACAGAGCTATCACTTCCCTGTAATAGTGTTCTACAGTCCCTACACTCGGGAGGAGGACTACAAAGGACTTAATAGGACTGTCACTCCCACAATCTACCTCATGATCCGGACTACAGGGGGTAATCAAAGATAAATACGGTCTAGGCACCTCACCTACACAATATCTACCACTCACCCATTGGCCCAATGAGCAAGTGCTATTTGATCCTATGCATAAACATAATTCTAAACTTACTACGCTAAGCATATAATCAAAGTAGACTAATAACAATATAATTGAGATCATAAGCAAATAGAATCAAGTCAATTCTGATCTAATCAAATAGATCAAAGTCATATTCATAATAGCAAGAACTAATATAAATACTACAATGAAGAATAAGAAATTACCAAGAACGATGATAGATCCACACTCCATGCTAGGCTTGACTCCTTCTAGATCTATTCCTATGTAGCTATACTAAAGAACTGTGGAGCTCTAATCGAGATGGTGGCTCTAGGCTTCTCTGAATTATCTTAATGAATTTCTCTCTATTTCTTATGCTAGAAACTATAATGAATACTATAATGAAGAATAAGAAGTTACCAAGAACGAAGATAGATCCGGACTCCAAGCGAGGCTTGACTCCTTCTAGATCTATTCCTATGTAGCTATGCTAAAGAACTATAAATCTCTAATTGAGATGGTGGCTCTAAGACTTCTCTAAATTCTCCTGATGATTTGATATGAGATGAGAGAATGAATTCCTCCTCTCTCGGGCCAGGGGCCTTGAATATATAGCCCTCTAGGAAGCACCACAACCCTCGGATCAAACCGACCTTGATATATGATCAAGATTACTCCTCAAAGGCAGTGGAGGCAGGATCCACAAGGTTGCTCCTCATTAGCTGAGGAGGTGGGGCAGCCGCCCCTACCCCTTGGGCACCCACCCAAGGGTGGCTGTCAGGTGGGCCCCACTTTGTAGGGTTGCCTTCTTGAGTCTTCTGGAGTATTCCTAAGTTACGGATGTGGTCTTTTCTCTATATAAATCCGACATGTGGACCTCCTTTTGTTATTTTTCTGATAAACCCCTGCAGAAATAGACAATCACCAAAACTCATGGAATTCTGTCAGTGTAAACCCCTATAGCTAGATGATATTATGGTTTTAGTCCTTTCTCAGGTTATTTTGAAGGTTAAAAAGAGGACTTATCTACCATCAATAAACTCCTCCAAGCTTACCTTTTGCTCGTCCCTGAGCAAATATAGACTCAGTGATGGATCAGGAGTTGCTACAATGCTTTCATTGCTCACAAGTACGCATGTGTTTAAGCAAGAACTCTCCTCCAGATTGGAGTGAACTATTCCGACTCAAGGCTTACCCATATTACCTTTCAGCATGGGGCTTTTATGCTTCTCTTAGGTCTTGAGCAGTTGAAAGACAGAATGGTTAAGTTGAGCGCAATGTTACTTGCCCTTTGATCAACTATTATTCTAGAGTTTTTGCAAGATTTTCAAATAAAACTCAGAGATTCCTTGTATAACCTTTTCAACTCTCTCATTTGTGGTATTTTTGGATCCTCTCCATGGCAAGTGTAAGGTATGCGTTCTCTCTTCTCTCAAAATATGTGGTATTTGTATGACTAAGGCATAGTGAAAATTGCCTTCTCTCTCTCACCCTACTTCTAATATGCTTTTGTGGCGGTTATAGGTGGAGGAGTGTTGACAGTAGATAAGTATCAATTTTATATCAACAAAAAAATGGAATAAGGGCATAAAACAATCACCAATAATAGAATAGGGTTTCAACTAACAGATTTCCATAGGTTTTGGTGAATGTCTATTTCTATAGGGGGTTATCAGGAAATGACCCATGGAGGCTGACATGTCATGATTACATAGAGAGAAATGAGATATCTATGCCATGTATGAAGAAGAAGGATCTAGAAGAGTCAGGAAGCCACCAGAATGAAGGAGAACCAGAGGAGAGGTGGGGCCAGGGTGGCCAAGCAGGGCGCTCGCCCCCTTAATCCAATCAGAAGCCAGGTCTGGGATTGTGGTCTAAACTAACTTAGAGGAGCAAGGATCTTTGTCCATTAAGATCGGTTTGATTGAAGGGCTATGAATCATCCCACCGGCCTATATAAGGAGGGGTAGACCCTAGGGTTTGGAAGGATCACACATCATTCTCAATCATAGAATTCATCCTCTACCCTCATCTCTGTAGAGCTCCAAGTTTAGAAGCATAGCTACATAGAATAGATCTAGTTGGAGGCAAGCATTGCTTGGTTTCTGGACTCATCAGACAGTTTACTTGGTAATTCTTGTAATCTTTCTCCTACTTTATTCTATTTCATCATTGTATACATTATTTTGTCTTATTATGAATATGACTTTGCTCTATTCTATTATATTGGATATGACTTTGCTCTACTTTCTTATATTCTTAATTATATTGTTCTTAGTTTATTATGATTATATGCTTGGCATAGCTAGTTTAGACTTATATTCAAACAGAACATAGCGCTCGCTCAATGATATCATGGGTGGGTGGTCGACATTTATGTAGGCATGGTGCCTATATCATGTTTGCCTGCGTTTGCACCCTATGTTCCAGGCCATGTGGTAGATCACGGGGGTGACTGTTGGGTATTTTAAATGCACATAGAAAAATCCGCAAGCGCACGGATACCGATTTAGCTTTCACCTAGGAGTATCTAGAGTATCGATTTCCATGGGGAACATGAAGTGTACTGAAGAATCAAGGTCTTCCAAGGATAAAGATAAGAGAAGAAATATATATATTTTTGGTGGACAGAGAGGAACCTTCTAGTGGTTTCTAAGTTGAGTGGGTGATCAGGATCAGGCTTACTTCACTCTACTTACTATGGATCAATGGTACCTTTCTGACTCTCAAAAGAGACTAGGAAGAAAGTAGTCAAGGGAAGCCTACCAAAAAGCTCTACGAAACACCAACCCAAACATGATGGAATATAAAGGCCTGACATGGTTGTCACCCCTGGGCTACCACAACTATCCGTGGGATTGGGCACAAACTCAGGTAAACTATAGCCTAGACACAATGTCTACACTATTGTTTACTACTCTAATTATCTAGAATAACTAGAGCACTGAATATGAGCAGAGATCTAGAAAGTATAATAAAGTAAGAATGAAATAAAGAATTGAACTTAGAAATAATAGTTAAAGAACCTAGCGATTGCTGCGACAAACTAGATACTGCAAAAGTACAATATTGAGGAAGATCCGACAGTTCTGGTTCCTCCTCAGCTCTCTCCTTCTCTCTCCCCCTATTTTCTAGATACAACTAGACAACTAGAACTAGAACTAGATAAACTAGAACTAGAACTAGATGAACTAGAGGGACCTCTACTTATCTACTAGATGAAACCCTAATTTCTGATCTAGATGTAGCTAATGAAGGAGATGCCTCTAAGGGGGTCAGGGTTTTATTTATAGCCCTCTAGGAAGCACTACAGCCCTCAGATCAAACCAACCTTGATATATGGCCAAGATTACTCCACAAAGTCACTGGAGGCAGGGTCCGTGAGGTTGAAGCTGATTGGTCTACGTGGCTGGGCGGCCGCCATTGACAGGTGGGCGCCCACCTCTTGGTCTCTGCCAAGTGGGCCTCACTTTGCAGGGTTGATATATCTTTTCGTTAGCTTTCCAAAAAGTTCTAGATCACTAAAAACGGAATCCGGATGAGGGAGATATGCCCAATTTACTCCGGACTGCTCTGGAAGCCCATTTGCAATCTTCTAGAAAGCATAACTTTGTCATGTGGACTCCAATTTGGATGAATTAAAACTCTATTTCATATGTCTCGATGACCTCTTCGCAATGGTGTACTCCAATTCATCATTTGAGATACTTCGTTTAACCCCTGTAAAACATAGATTCACCAAAACTCATGAAACCCCTGTAAAACATAGATTCACCAAAACTCATGAAACTTGTTAGTTTTAAACCCTACAACTATGCTTTGTGGTTCATATCATGTCATATCAAGCAATAGTTGATGGATAAAAATTAGCATTAGTAACCGTCAACAGTGACATATCCATTGAGTCCTCAGTAGTCCACCCTCCGAATGTAGTTCTTTTTGTAGACACTAATTGCAGGGAGATGATTGCTCTGTTCCTGATTTTCCTTAGTACTGTCCATATGTGAAGATATAACCTTCTCTTGCTATGATTGCCAAGTATAATTGCACTAATCATGATATGCTTAGACTATATAGTTAGAATAACATAGGAAATATCCTCATAGATCATTCTAATCCATGCTAGTGCTATAGACTGGAGTACTCTAGAGATGCATTTATCATTCTATGTTTGTTTATCATTATTATTCATTATATATATCTTTATTATGTAACTTACCACTGCATTAAAATAGATAGATAAGACATGGTTGACCTCCTAAGAATACATGCAAGTGATATCTATTTCCTTGGCTATCCTTCCCATGGGTAAAATTATAAATACAATACCTAGAACTTTCCTGGGTGAAATGCTACAATGGTATATATCTGTGCGCTTGCGGATACCCTATTCGATATTCATCATTCTAAGGAGCATTGCATATTTACTACCACCAGTGTATTTCTAGTGCCATGCTGGAGATGACAACCTGACCACTAAGGATAGAGTCTTTATTGTATTCTTAGTAAGTGACGCTTAGAAATACCAACAAGGAGACAATTCAAACCTACTTGCATGTATTAGATAGTTAAACCGTGGATCCATAGAAAGTAGCCATAGAATCAAGTCATATGTGCATGCGAGTGTAGTGAATGAAATGAGTGATAAGAATGATAGTGATAATGAGGGGTGATAACTGATGGTGAAGATCTAATTCTACAATTGCTCCTGGAGGATAACATACCTCCCTAATCTAAAAATAAGGACTTGGCTACTTTTCCTTTCTTTTGGGACTTTTATCCTCTTTCTTTTCTTTTTTTATAACCAATCCTTTTTATGCACTAATAGCAATAGGGAGTATCAACTGAAATAACTGGAGCTTTATTGGATAAGTAGAAAAAGATATAATGGCAATGAATATTTGGGTGTCCTCTCCTAGTGTAGGAGTAGAACATTTTCTGAGTGGATGAGGAATATGTATATGTGGATGGATGAATGCGTACTACTAGGGTAGGAGCAGCATAGGTGCGTGTCTCCAAGATAGAAATAGCATAGAGTGTAGTGCATATATGTGGTTGGTACTTCTAGGAATAGAAGTAGCACAAGGAGAATGTGTAGTGGATGTAAGTGGTTGTATACTTCTAAGGACAACAGTAGCTAAGATCAATGGATGGAGAGCACATAGTTTAACCGCATGACTGATTCCTTAGGATCAACACAACATAACTACCCTCAATGCTTATAGGATGATATATATAAGTGGGAGGCTTTCCTAATCTAGTAAGCATGAGTATTTGACTATGGTAGGAATTTTAAACTCTCATCATAAAGGAACTCATCATGTAGTAATTTAAGATTTTCAAATTAAATTCTTTAGAACTCTAGCATCTCTAGGAGCAAGATTGACAGCAGCTCAAAACCTTCTCATATCATATCCATCAACTACTGTTGACAACTCTAACACCACTTCAGGTAGGTTGTCATCCCCAACATGATGTAGACATGCTGGTATTAAATATATATGCTTGTTGGTATTTATTACCATATGCTTTTTAGATAATAAATAAAAGATCCACAAGCGCACAGATAATACCAATGTAGCATTTTAACCGGGAGTAATCTAGGTATCGTTATTTATATTTTTACCATGGGAAATGGACTGCATTGGATAATGAGCAATGAGCACTGCATGTGATCATGGAGAGGTTAACTATGTCTTTATCTATCTCTCATGTAGGGTAAGTGTCACATAAGATAAATAATAGGAATATGAATAATAAGTGATAAAAAATAAATGAGAGCACATAGCCACATATAAATATGAGAATCATCTCAATATAGTACTCTAAGTCTATAACACTAGAATGAATTAGAATGATCTACAAGAATAAATCCGAAGTATTCTAACTATATTGTCAAAGCATACGATGATTAGTACAATTACACCTAGCATCATCATAAGAAAAGGTTATACTTGTGCATAGTGATATTGAAAGAGCATCTAGGCCCCTAATAATTTCGGTGATTAATGACAATGTTGATTACTATGACTAACATGTTTTTTTGCAGAGGCAAAGTCATTGGTAAGGTCATGGTAATAGGTACTCGATGAATAGGGACGTACATGCCTACTTAATAGTGGAAATCGTTTCGGTTTTCAAAGGATGGATGGACATCGTCAAGACTAGACTAGGTCTAAGTGCCATATGGTGAAGAAGGGCACTTAGAATAGTTTAGGACTTTGTTTTCCTTTGACTGTACTATTAAGAGGGGCTTTGATCTAGTAGCTTGACTTAGGCAAGGCTTTAGGTTTAGGTGTGGTGCACACTCGGTAAACCTAGCACTAGGCAGCTCAGAGATAGTCCTTAGATCGAGAGGAACCAACTTTGTTTTGAAAATATCGCGTTTCGACGAAGTTAGGGTGCCTAAGTAGGCACCGGACGCTACACCGGACGCTCTGTGAGTGCATCCGGTGAGGTCCTTAGCCGTTGGAGAGCTTCGGTGCCTAGGGTTAGGCACCGGACGCTGGCACCAGACTCATCGGGCAGCGTCTGGTCCCATACCCAGGAAGCTTGCAAACCTGCCCCGAGCACCGGACGCTAGCACCGGACGCACCGGGTAGCGTCCGGTCTTAAACTCAGAGAGGTTGTAAAACTCCCCGGAGCACCGGACGGTGCCACCGGACCCTATGAAGTAGCATTCGGTGACCTGTCAGACGCAGGTACAGTTAGCCGTTGGGTGTCACCGGACGCTCGGTGCAGAGCGTCCGGTGCAGCATCAACAGCGTCCGGTGACCTTGTTTTCAGTGGAAAACGGTTGGCTGACCTTTGGACTTTGTGGGGTGTATTTATACTCCTCCACCTCGTCCATGAGAGGTGTCTTGCCCATTTGAACATCTGAGAAACTTGTTGTGGAGCAAGAGAGTAGCAAGAGCCTAGAGAGGATTGAGATTTGAGTGATTTCTTGTGAGAATCCTTCTCTAGTTTAATTCCAAGAGTCAAGTGTGCATCCACCACTCTCAAGTGCCTTGTTTGGGTCAAGTGAGAGTTCTTTGCTTGTTACTCTTGGTGATCGCCATCACCTAGACGGTTCGGTGGTGATTGGAGGCACGAAGACCGCTCGAAGTTCTTGTGGGTGGCTCGTGTCAAGCTTGTGAGCGGTTTTGGGCGATTCACCGCGACGGAGTGTCGAAGAATCAGCTCGTAGAGAGCACTTTGTCGTTGCGCGGACCAAGGGGGAGCAAGACCCTTGCGCAGGTGCTCCAACGAGGACTAGTGGAAACTGGCGACTCTCCGATACCTCGGCAAAACATCGCCGAGCACTTTCTTCCACTACTCCTTTTCTTTCTAGCATTTACTTTGTGTTTTTACATTCTTAGAATTACCATGCTAGTATAGGATTGGAACTAGGTTGCAAAATTTTTTATCTGCTAGCTCTCTAGTCACGCTAGGCACAAGGGGTTGAATTAGAGCTTATAGGTCGCTTAAATTTTTAGAGAAGCCCAATTCACCCCCCTCTTGGGCATCTTGATCCTTTCAATTGGTATCAGAGACTAGTGCTCATTATTTAGGCTTCACCTTCTAGAGAAAGATGTCTAACGGGGATGAACCGCCACCCATGTTTGATGGGGATGACTTCCTGTGTTGGAAAATACGGATGGAGTCATACCTTGAGGCATGTGACTCAAAGTGCCTCAAAGCTGCGACCGAAGGGTTTACCCCTCCGGCAAAAGACGTCGTTCCTACTCCACAAGAACAAGAGAACGACAAGTGGAATGCAAAGGCCAAAAACCACATCTTTAGAGGTCTTTGCAAAGAGGTGTTCAACCGCGTTTGGAACCACAAAACTGCCCATGCTCTATGGAAGGAACTTTGTGCGCTCCATGAGGGATCAAAGAGTGAACGCGAGGAACGCTATCACTTAGTGATGAACAAGCTTAATAAATTTGAAATGCTTCCCAAAGAAAATGCTAATGAAATGTATTCTCGCTTGAATGTGATTGTAGAGGAGCCTAATGGACTTGGGCTCACTCAAATGAGTGCGGCGGATGTCGCAAGGAAGATACTATGTGTGCTTCATATTGAGAAATATGGGCACATAGTAACCGTGCTTCATCAAGGCGATCTCTCCACCGCTACACCAACCGCCATATTGGGGAAGATCAATGCTCATGAGATGTATATGCACATGAACCCCCAAGATGGCTCCTCATCGACCAAGAAGGAGAAGAAGGATTTGGCCCTTAAAGCTTCTCACAAGGGCAAAGCCAAGAAGATTGAAGTTAAGTCATCAACTTCAAGTGATGATGATGTATCCATTGCCCTCTTGGTGAGAAGAACCACCAAGATGTTGAAGAAGCTCAACAAGAATAGAGTCAACTTTGACCCCAAGAAGAAGAAGTTCTTCACAAGTAGCAAGAGGAAGCCCATCTCCGAGATGGATTGCTACAATTGTGGGGAACTTGGTCATTGAAAGGTCCTAATATGGCTAGAGGGGGGGTGAATAGCCTATTTAAAAATTCTACAAACTCAGTAGAGCAAGAGGTTAGTAAATAACAAAGCGAAGCTTTTTGCTCTTGCTCTAAAGGGGTGTTTGCAAGCCACCTATCCAACAATTCTAGTTGATATAATCACTAGGCACACAAGAGCTATGTCTCTACTTACACTAGAGAGCTACCTAAAGTTTCTATACAAGTATGTAAGCTACTCTAGTTTGCAAGAAAGTAAGAGAGAAGGTTTGAACTTTATACCACCGCGTAGAGGGGATGAACCAATCAATAATATGAAGTCCAATCACCGGGAGAAATCCAAAGTACAATCACAATGGAGACACACGATTTTCTCCCGAGGTTCACGTGCTTGCCGGCACGCTACGTCCCCGTTGTGTCGACCAACACTTGGTGGTTCGGTGGCTAAGAGGTGTAGCATGAACCTCGTCCTCACTAGGACACCACAAGAACCTACCCACAAGTGAGGTAGCTCAATGACACGAGCAATCCACTAATGTTGCCTTTGGCTCTCCGCCGAGGTAGGCACAAACCTCTCACAATCACCGGGAGATGGCCACGAACAATCACCAACTCGTGCCAATCCTCCTCCGCTGCTCCAAGCCGTCTAGGTGGCGGCAACCACCAAGAGTAACAAGAAAACCGCAGCTAGAACGATCCCCAAGTGCCACTAGATGCAATCACTCAAGCAAATGCACTTGGAATCACTCCCAATCTCACAAAGATGTTTAATCTATGAAGGAGATGAGTGGGAGGTGTTTGCTTAGGCTCACAAGGATGTCAAGAATGTTAGAATGCTAAGAGAGTGAGCCCCAAGCCAGCCAAACACATATTTATAAGCCCCTCAAACAAATAGAGCCGTTGGCTCTTTCACTGGGCAAACTGCGGGGTCACCAGACGCTCTTAATGGGGCACCGGACGCTCAACACCTGCGTCCGGTGCTCCAGAAGCGGCCACGTGTCACTTTCTAAAACTCTCATATCAGAGTCTAACGGTCACCTGCAGTGCATCGGACGCGTCCGGTGCACGCCAGACTCATGTGCAGAGAGTTCCGCAAACCTGCGGGTCACCGGACGCTAAGCACCGGTAGCGTCCGGTGCTCACCGGACCCATGCGCAGAGAGGGTCGCAAAACGCCCGCACACCGGATGCTCCCTGAGCGTCAGGTGCTTCCAGTCAAACACTCCGACCGAAGTCAGATAGCACCGGACGTGTGAACAGGAGCTCCCCAGCGTCCGGTGTTCACCGTCTGGTGCTTAACCCTAGCACCACAGCACAACGGACGCTCAGCCTCAGCGTCCGGTGCCTCAATGGCCAGCGTCCGGTGAGTGTTTCTCTGCGAGGAACACTCCCGCGACTTCTCTAAATTTCCCACCGGCGCAATAGAAAATATGCATTTCATTTTCTCAAAAGCGCCGAATGTGCGCAATAGAAAATATGCATTTCATCCTCTCTCTACCCTTCAAACTCCAACTCCTTCTCAAAGTGTGCCAACACCACAACGTGTAAACCAACAAGTGCACGTGTGTTAGTATTTTCACAAACAAATTCTTTGAAGGAGTTAAGTTAGCTCACTAGGTTCTAAATGCATGCACATGAACAATGACACCTAGTGGCACTTGATAACCGCTTAGCCAAAGAATTCCCCTTTTTATAGTACGGCTATCTATCCTAAATGTGATCACACCCTCTATGGTGTCTTGATCACCAAAACTAAAACCCTAGACAATACCTTTGCCTTGATCTCCATAGGGTTTTGTTTTTCTCTTTCTTCTTTTTCAAGTTGAGCACTTGATCATCTTGTGGTCATCACCATCATCACCATGATCATCACTTGCTCCATCACTTGGCATGTACCAACCTCATTAAGTCTACACACACTTAGTATAGAGGTTAGTACTTAGGGTTTCATCAATTATCCAAAACCAAACTAGGGCTTTCAATCTCCCCCTTTTTGGTAATTGATGACAACCCTTTTTACAAAGATTTTCAATAAAATTTTCTTGGATTCATGTTGCTTGCCCAAGCATTTGTCCATGTGTATAGGTTATGGACAAGTTTCATAAAACCAAATTGGTAGCAATTGCTCCCCCTACATATGTGATAAGAGTTTGGATTTGAAAGCTTGCACATATGCTTGAATAGGAAATATAGGAGTCAATTTCTACCAAATGATGCTAAGGTGTAAAGAATGGACCTTTGAAGCGTGATACCAATCGGAGTTGCCAATGTATACCATCCTTAGCACCATTAGTAGCTAGACATTCACAAAACTAGAACACCCCGTGAGATCAACATTATAAACAAGGTTCTAGTACCACTTGTGAAATAACTAAAAATCTAGTTACTCTACCTATGCATGCTAGTTTTTCATTTCATCAATCAAACTTACAACTAGCATACACCACACAAGCAAGGCATTGGAGAGAAAGCTTCTAAAGTTAATGCAAATGCAAGCAACCATATGTGATGCACATACAAATGCAATAAACAAGTTTATGAGCTTGCTCCCCCTACTTGTGTGCTTCAAAATTTTAATTGATCCCCTTCTTTTATCATGTTACTCCCCTATCTTAAAATCTTTGGAAATTTTCTCCCCCTTTGTCATCAATGACCATAAAAGGTGAGCTCAAACTTTAGATAGGGTAGTGTGAAACCATGTGAAGTGAGATCTTTTTCCCAAATTGGTCGAATCTAGATTACTTGCCTAAGATATTTAACTCGGTTTGATCCAAGGACAAGCTTCTTCACACCTCCAAATAAGGGTTATCTTGTACCATGTTGAGTTAAACACTTATAGCTCATATTCTAGATCAAACACTAGGATTGCAAGCCCCCAAACATGTCATATGCTACCACTAGATCAAGTCAAGCATAGAAGCAATAGTGGTACCATATACGCATCAAATTCAATTGATTTTCATGAATGAGCCTAAAACATGTAAGGAATGACTAAATGCACTAAACAAGTCCTTAGCATAGGATGGATGACATGTCAAACAATTTTACCTTGCTTTGCTCGAAGGTGAGGCATGTCATATAGTGGGGGTGCATCAACACATATTTGAGAAGTCAAGTATGTTCAATTCATTCCTTAGCTTGCAAAACCTCTTCTCATCAACTGGCTTGGTGAATATATCAGCAAGTTGATCATCGGTGCCTATACTCTCAATGCAAATGTCCCCTTTTTGTTGGTGATCTCTTATGAAGTGATGGCAGACATCTATGTGCTTTGTCCTTGAGTGTTGAACCGGATTGTTGGTGAGCTTCACGGCACTTTCATTGTCACATAGCAATGGAACTTGCTTGAAGTTGATTCCAAAGTCCTTCAATGTTGCCTTCATCCATAGGATTTGTGCACAACAACTACCGGCCGCAATGTACTCCGCTTCGGCGGTTGATAGTGCGACACTATTTTCCTTCTTGGATGACCATGAGACAAGTGATCTTCCCAATAGTTGACATGTGCCCGATGTGCTTCTTCTTTCAACTTTGCATCCCGCATAGTCCGAATCGGAATATCCAACAAGTTCAAACTTTGCACCTTTGGGATACCACAAACCAACATTTTGTGTATGCTTCAAGTACCTCAACATTCTCTTTGTTGCTTTCAAGTGACTTTCTCTTGGTGAGGCTTGAAATCTTGCACACATGCATACACTAAACATGACATCCGGTCTTGATGCGGTCACATAGAGTAGGCTTCCAATCATAGATCGATATAACTTTTGATCCACCATATTTCCACTTGTATCACTATCTAGGCTTCCATTTGTTCCCATTGGAGTGCTAATTGATTTTGCATCATCCATACCAAAGTTCTTGAGCATGTCTTTTATGTACTTGCCTTGACTCACAAATGTGCCATTCTTCAATTTCTTGATTTGAAGACCAAGGAAGTAACTAAGCTCTCCAATCATTGACATCTCAAACTCATTAGCCATCATGTTGCCAAACTCTTCACAAAATTCTTGGTTGGTTGATCCAAATATGATATCATCAACATAGATTTGCAACACAAACAAGTCTTTGCCAATCTTCTTGGTGAAGAGAGTGGTGTCAACTTTGCCCATCTTGAAACCTTTAGAGAGTAAGAAGTCTCTCAATCTCTCATACCATGCTCTTGGTGCTTGCTTCAAACCATACAATGCCTTTCTTAGCTTGTAAACATGGTTGGGTTTCTTGTCATCTTCAAAACCGGGAGGTTGCTCAACATAAACTTCTCCATTGATATAGCCATTGAGAAATGCACTCTTTACATCCATTTGATATAACTTGATATTATGTGCACAAGCATAGGCCAACAAGATCCTAATTGCTTCCAATCTTGCAACCGGGGCATATGTTTCACCAAAGTCAAGACCTTCAACTTGAGTATAGCCTTGTGCTACCAATCTTGCTTTGTTCCTTACAACTATCCCATCTTGATCTTGTTTGTTGCGAAAGACCCATCTAGTGCCAATGACATTATGATCACTAGGCCTCTCAACTAATTCCCATACTTGATTTCTCTTGAAGTTGTTAAGCTCTTCATGCATAGCATTTACCCAATCAACATCTCTCAAAGCTTCATCAATCTTCTTTGGCTCAATGTGAGACACAAAGGAGAAATGCTCACAAAATGATGCTAATCTTGATCTAGTTTGCACTCCTCTTTGAATATCACCAATGATATGATCCAATAGATGATCTCTTGCAATATTTGTTGGTTGGAGTATTTGCACTTGATTGCTTGCACTTGGTTGATCATGAGATGATGTACTAGCTTGTTGATCTTGCACTTGAGTACCACTTGTACTAGCTTGATTTTGATCATGAGAACCTCTAGCTTGCACATTAGAGGTAGGAAGCACTTGATCTTTGTCATCTTCAACATCAATCACCTCTCTAGGCCTCAAATCACCAATATCCATATTCCTCATTGCATCGGCCAATTGAGTGCCTCTTACATCATCTAGATTCTCATCTTCCTCTTGAGACCCATTGGTTTCATCAAACTCAACATCATGCACCTCCTCAAGAGTACCACTAGCCAAATTCCAAACTCTATAAGCTTTGCTAGTAGTGGAGTAACCAAGCAAAAAGCCTTCATCACATTTCTTTTCAAATTTGCTCAATCTAGTGCCTTTCTTCAATATGTAGAATTTGCAACCAAAAACCCAAAAGTATGCAATATTGGGCTTTCTTCCATTCAAGAGCTCATATGGAGTCTTCTCCATCATTCGGTGACAATAGAGTCGGTTGCTATAGTAGCAAGCCGTGTTGATTGCTTCGGCCCAAAAAGAATGACTCACATTATACTCACTCAACATTGATCTTGCCATGTCAATCAAGGTTCTATTCTTTCTCTCTATGAGACCATTTGATTGTGGAGTGTACTTGGCCGAGAATTGATGCCTAATACCAAATTCATCACAAAGCTCATCAACTCTTGTATTCTTGAATTCACTTCCATTGTCACTTCTCACTTTCTTGATGGTTGTTTCAAACTCATTGTGTATTCTCTTGACAAATGATTTGAAGGTTGCAAAAGCATCACTCTTGTCACTAAGAAAGAATACCCATGTATATCTTGTGAAATCATCCACTATCACAAATCCATATTTGTTTCCAGCAATGCTTGTATATGTGGTTGGTCCAAATAGGTCCATGTGCAACAACTCAAATGCCTTGCATGTACTCATGATACTTTTCTTTGGATGAGTGTTGCCAACTTGTTTTCCGGCTTGACATGGACTACAATGCTTGTCTTTCTCAAATGTGACATCTTTCAAGCCTCTAACAAGATCATGCTTGACTAACTTGTTCAATTGTTTCATACCAACATGACCAAGCCTTCTATGCCATAACCAACCCATGCTAGATTTAGTGAGCAAGCATGTTGATAATTGAGCTTCACTAGCATTGAAATCAACCAAGTATAGATTCTCATATCTAAAGCCTTTGAATATCAAGTTAGAGCCATCTACACTTATGATCTCTACATCATCAACTCCAAATATGCACTTGAAACCAAGATCACAAAGTTGAGCTACGAATAGCAAGTTGAAGTTCAAGCTCTCTACTAGTAGCACATTGGAAATGCTCAAGTCATTGGATATAGCAATTTTACCAAGCCCTTTGACCTTGCCTTTGCCATTGTCGCCAAATGTGATACTATCAACACCAATGTCATCATTTGGATTGATTGAATTGAACATTCTTGAATCACCGGTCATGTGTTGTGTGCACCCACTATCAAGCTCCCAATGCCTTCCTCTGGCTTTATAGTTTATCTACAAAACAAATCAATGTTTCTTAGGTACCCATACTTGTTTGGGTCCTTGGAGGTTAGTGACTAAGCTTTTTGGTACCCAAATGGCCTTCTTCTTTGGACCCACAATTGGTGTACCAACAAACTTAGCATGCACACCCTTCTCACCCTTGGTAAGCACATAACAAGAATCAAAAGGAATGTAAGATACATTAGCATTTTTCTTGTTCTTGTTCATTTTATTGCAATTAAGCTCTAGGTGCCCAACTTGCTTGCATCTATTGCAATACCGACCATTGCTCTTCACCAAGCTAGGCTTGTGAGTTGCAAAGGCCGCCTTGCCTTTCTTGGGGGTATAGCCTAATCCCTCTTTGTTGAGAGAAAACCTTTGGCTACCCAAGCACTTTAGCAAGCGGGCCTCACCCGCATAGGCCTTGCCTAGGGCATGAGTGAGCTCATCCACCTCTATCTTGAGAGTCTCATTCTCAACCTTTAGTGAAGCATCACAAGTGATACCAACACTAGAAGTGGAGGTAGAGTTTGTGGTGGTGGATGAAGACCTACAAGAAGAATTAGTGGCAACAACAATAGGTGGGTTGGGTGATTCTTTAATTAAGTCACATGTTGTGCCCACATCACGATACAACAACCTTTTCCTTGTTCTCTTCTAACAACAAGGAGTGAGCTTTCTCAAGCTTGGTGTGAGCCTTGCCAAGCTTCTCATGGGCTTCCACTAGCCTCTCATGATTAGCATTGAGCTCATCAAAGGATTGCTCAAAAGCTTTTAACTTCTTTGTCAATTCTTTGCACTTCTTGTTTTTAGATTGAATGAGAGAATCGGCTTGCTCTAACATGTCCATGAGTTGTTCATTAGTGAATTCATTTTCATCATCACTATCACTATCATGTTCATGTTCACTTTCACTTTCACTCTCATCATATTGTACCTTGTGGCCCTTGGCCATGAAGCATGAAGGAGTGTTGAAGAGTGATGGCTTGTTGATAGCAATGCTTGCAAGCGCCTTCTTCTTGGATGCCTTGTCATCATCACTAGAATCATCATCCGAAGAAGCATCACTATCCCATGTCACAACATAGGATCCACCCTTCTTCTTCTTCTTGAAGACCATCTTCTTCTCTTTCTTTTCTTTCTTCTCCTTCTTGTTCTTCTTGTCATGCTCATCATTGTCACTATTGTAAGGACAATCTGCCACAATATGATCGGGGCTCTTGCACTTGTAGCATAGTCTCACATGCTCCTTGTTCTTGAAATGATCTCTTATCTTTCTTGTATGGTAGCCCTTCTTCTTCATCATCTTGCCAAATTTGCGGACAAAGAGTGCTAGTGCTTCATCATCACTATCATCATTGGAGCACTCCTCATCGCTTGATTCTTCCTTCTTGGCTTTGCCCTTGTTCTTGCTCTTGGATGAAGAGCTAGCTTTGAATGCTACACTCTTCTTCTTCTTGTCATCATCATCCTTCTTCATGACCTCATCATCATCATTGTCATTGTATTGATCTTCGGTCATGACATCTCCAAGTACCCCATTGGGAGATACACCGGTCAATCCACCTCTAAAGATGATTGTTCTCAATGTCTTGAACCTCTTGGGTAAGCACATTAAGAACTTGTGAATGAAGTCCTCATCCTTCACTTTCTCACCAAGGCCCTTGAGATCATTGATGATGACTTGGAGCCTATAGAACATCTCCGGTATTGATTCATCATCCTTCATCTTGAAGTTTGAAAGCTTGTCCTTGAGCATGTACAACTTGGCACTTTTTACCATTGTAATGCCCTCATATGTTTCTTCAAGCCTTGTCCACACTTCACTAGCCTTCTCAAGATCTTTGACTTGCTCAAACACTTTTGAATCAATGCCATTGTATATTGTGTTGAGAGCCATAGTATTGCATTGCTTGTTTGCTCTCTCATTGTCGGTGGGGTTAGCCGGATCAAGAATCACAAAGTCATTTTCAGTGAATTCCCACACTCTATCATTTATTGATCCAAGATACATTTTCATCTTTCTTTTCCAATAGTCAAAAGAACTTGTGCCATCAAAGAATGGTGGTTTTCCCCCAACATGGTTGAATACTATTTGAGCCATAATTTGAGCACCGAGGTTGTTAAGCCTTCACAAAAACGGTGACCACGGCCCTGATACCACTTGAAAGGTCCTAATATGGCTAGAGGGGGGTGAATAGCCTATTTAAAAATTCTACAAACTCAGTAGAGCAAGAGGTTAGTAAATAACAAAGCGAAGCTTTTTGCTCTAGCTCTAAAGGGGTGTTTGCAAGCCACCTATCCAACAATTCTAGTTGAGATAATCACTAGGCACACAAGAGCTATGTCTCTACTTACACTAGAGAGCTACCTAAAGTTTCTATACAAGTATGTAAGCTACTCTAGTTTGCAAGAAAGTAAGAGAGAAGGTTTGAACTTTATACCACCGCGTAGAGGGGATGAACCAATCAATAATATGAAGTCCAATCTCCAGGAGAAATCCAAAGTACAATCACAATGGAGACACACGATTTTCTCCCGAGGTTCACGTGCTTGACGGCACGCTACGTCCCCGTTGTGTCGACCAACACTTGGTGGTTCGGTGGCTAACAGGTGTAGCATGAACCTCGTCCTCACTAGGACACCACAAGAACCTACCCACAAGTGAGGTAGCTCAATGACACGAGCAATCCACTAATGTTGCCTTTGGCTCTCCGCCGAGGTAGGCACAAAGCTCTCACAATCACCGGGAGATGGCCACGAACAATCACCAACTCATGCCAATCCTCCTCCGCTGCTCCAAGCCGTCTAGGTGGCGGCAACCACCATGAGTAACAAGAAAACCGCAGCTAGAACGATCCCCAAGTGCCACTAGATGCAATCACTCAAGCAAATGCACTTGGAATCACTCCCAATCTCACAAAGATGTTTAATCTATGAAGGAGATGAGTGGGAGGTGTTTGCTTAGGCTCACAAGGATGTCAAGAATGTTAGAATGCCAAGAGAGTGAGCCCCAAGCCAGCCAAACACGTATTTATAAGCCCCTCAAACAAATAGAGCCGTTGGCTCTTTCACTGGGCAAACTGCGGGGTCACCGGACGCTCAACACCTGCGTCCGGTGCTCCAGAAGCGGCCACGTGTCACCTTCTGAAACTCTTGTGTCAGAGTCTAACGGTCACCTGCAGTGCACCGGACGCTGAGCAAGTTAGCACCGGACGCGTCCGGTGCACGCCAGACTCATTCGCAGAGAGTTCCGCAAACCTGCGGGTCACCGGATGCTAAGCACCGGTAGCGTCCGGTGCTCACCGGACCCATGCGCAGAGAGGGTCGCAAAACGCCCCTCAAGTGGTGACTCCTCCGGCAATGAGAGTGATGATGAGAAGGTTGCCGCCATTGCCATTGAAGCTTCATCACCATCATCTTCACCACCATCTACATCCTCTACACACCTATGCCTCATGGCTAAAGGTGACCGGAAGGTACAAAGTGAGGATGAGAGTAGTGAGAGTGATAGTGAATACAAATCACCTTCTTATGATGAACTTGTAAAATTGCTAAACAAATATACAAAAGTCATAAGAAAGTCTAGAAGTGAAAATGAAAAGCTTGAACTTGAAAATGAAACACTTCTAGCAAAGCTTAAATCTAGTGATGAGCTTAGAGACCAAAATGAAATCATGACCACTAAGCTCAAGGAGATCAAACTCTCTCTAAAAGAGCTCAAAGAAAAACATCATAAACTTGAGAGTGTTCATGATGAGCTTATCACTAGATATAGAGCAATGAAAGAAGAGCTAACAACTCTAAAAGCAAACTATGACAACCTTGAGATAGCATATGAACTTGCAATTGATGAAACACATGTTGCTACTAACCACATTGCTAAGCTTGATGTAGCCACATCTTGTGATGACTTACTTGTGGAGAGCACAAGGAAATGTGTTGATTGCAAGGGCAAGAAAGTGGTAGTGGCCGAGAGTTATGAGGACACTATCAAGCTCAAGGAAGAAATTGTCATGCTTAAGAATTAGTTGCAAGAGCAAGCCAAGCACAAGACAATTGTGATTGAGTCACTTGATCAAGACAAGAAAATTGCATATGTGAACAAGTTACTCAAAGAAGAAAATCAATATCTCAAGCTTGGTTTGATGTACGACAAGCAAGAAGAAGATGAGACCATCAGCTTGGATGAGTTAGCAAGCAACAATGACCCAATCATCAAGTAGCTAACTCAAGAGAATAGCAAGCTCAATAAAGAGAAGGAACATCTAACCAAGGGGTTAGCAAAGTTCACAAAAGGGAAGGACCTTCAAAGTGAGCTTTTCATGAACACCGTCATGAAGATGGACAAGAGTGGGATTGGCTACAAGGGTCATCAAACGAAGCTCATTAAGTCACTAGCCACTCATGATCAACCAAGCAAGCCAAAGCCTAAGAGATGCTTTGAGTGTGGTCAAGAAGGACACTTTGCTCATGAGTGTAAGGCACCACTACCACCACCCTTACCCAAGCATACTAGACCATTTGCCTTCAATGCTCACTACATTGTAAGGAAAGACAAGAGTGGCAAGGTCAAGGTTAGCTTCATGGGGCCGCCCAACAAGCAAAGGCCAAAGAAGATTTGGGTGCCAAAGCAACTAGTAGGGAAGGTCAAGGGCCCTAAGCAAATTTGGTCCCTAAATCTCTAGCTTGATCTCTTGTGTGTAGGTGAACTACAAGACCAGTGGATCACATTGGGTAATTGATAGTGGTTGCACTCAACATATGACCGGAGATCCCCGGATGTTCACCTCTCTTGATGAAGATGTTGACAACCAAGAGAAGATCACATTTGGTGACAATTCAAAAGGCAAGGTCAAGGGTCTAAGAAAAGTTGCTATATCAAATGACAACTCCGTCACCAATGTGCTCTATGTGCAATCTTTAAGTTTCAATTTGCTCTCGGTTGGACAACTTTGTGATCTTGGTTTTGAATGCTTATTCAAAAAGAAAGAAGTAATTGTGACCAAGGAGGATGACAATGAAATGGTATTCAAAGGCTTCCGACACAACAACTTATATGTAGTTGATTTCTCATCCGATGAAGTTGATGTCAAGACTTGCTTATTCACCAAGACCTCACTTGGTTGGTTGTGGCACAGAAGGTTAGCACATGTTGGAATGGGCACACTCAAGAAGTTGATGAAGAAAGAATTGATTAGAGGCTTGAAGGATGTCACCTTTGAAAAGGACAAGCTTTGTAGTGCATGTCAAGCCGGCAAGCAAGTTGCAAACACCCATCCAACCAAGGCCTATCTCTCTACTTCAAGAGTGCTTGAGCTACTCCACATGGATTTATTTGGACCAACCACATATGCTAGTCTTGGAGGCAACAAATATTACTTGGTCATAGTTGATGATTACTCCCGGTACACTTGGACATTCTTCTTGCAAGACAAGGCCGAAGTTGCATCCATATTCAAGAAGTTTGCAAAGAATGCCCAAAACCAATTTGATGTCAAGATCAAGAAGATTAGAAGTGATAATGGCAAAGAGTTTGACCACACCAACATTGAAGTGTATTGTGATGAAGTGGGAATCAAACATGAGTTCTCCTCAACATACACACCACAACAAAATGGAGTTGTAGAAAGAAAGAACCGGACATTGATCACCTTGGCAAGAACAATGCTAGATGAGTACAACACTTCAGAGAAGATGTGGGCCGAGGCAATCAACACCGCATGCTATGCATCAAACCAGCTCTTTCCTCATAAGTTCCTAGAGAAGACACCATATGAGTTGCTCAATGGGAAGAAGCCCGATGTCTCATTCTTTAGAGTGTTTGGGTGTAAATGCTGCATCTACAAGAAGCGCCAACACTTGGGCAAGTTCCAAAGAAGATGTGACATTGGCTACTTGGTTGGCTATTCATCAAAGTCCAAGGCATATAGGGTCTTTAACCATGCCACAAACATGGTTAAAGAAACATTTGATGTTGAATTTGATGAAACTAATGGCTCCCAAGGAGCAAGTGATAATCTTGATGATGTAGGTGGTGAACTATTGATGGATGCCATGAAGAACATGCCAGTGGGAGACATCAAGCCAAAATAAGATGATGATGTGCAAGTCATTGAGACACTATCCACCTCACATGTACCACAAGATGAAGACAAGGATGTGAGAGATGCTCATGAAGACACCCAAGTCACTCATGAGCAAACGGTGGCACAAGCACAAGATGTTGATGCTCCCCAACCAAGAAGATCATCACATCTACTCCAAGATCACTCTCAAGATCTCATCACCGGGAGTCCATCACGTGGTGTAACTACACGCTCTAGACATGCTTTATTTATTGAACATCACACTTTTGTGTCTCTTGAAAATGAACCAAAGACTATAGAGGAAGCTCTTCGTGATGCGGATTGGATCATTGCCATGTAAGAGGAGTTGAACAACTTCTCTCGCAACCAAGTGTGGACACTTGAAGAGCGACCCAAAGATGCAAGAGTGATTGGAACAAAATGGGTCTTCTAGAACAAGAAGGATGATCAAGGCAAAGTGGTGCGCAACAAGGCAAGGCTCATGGCAAAAGGTTTTTCACAAGTGGAAGGTCTTGACTTCGGTGAAACCTTTGCACCGGTGGCAAGACTTGAAGCAATCCATATCCTACTTGCATATGCATCTAGCCATGATATCAAGTTATTCCAAATGGATGTGAAAAGTGCTTTTTTAAATGGTTATATTAACGAGCTTGTCTATGTTGAGCAACCCCCCGGTTTTGAAGACCCTAGGTACCCCAAGCATGTCTACCGGTTGTCCAAGGCTCTCTATGGTCTCAAGCAAGCTCCTAGAGCTTGGTACGAGAGGCTTAGGGACTTCCTCATTGAGAAGGGCTTCAAGATTGGGAAAGTTGACACAACACTCTTCACCAAGAAAATGAATGGGGAAATCTTCATTTGCCAAGTCTATGTTGATGATATTATTTTTGGCTTAACTAATGAAGATTTTTACAAGGAATTTGGTGATTTGATGTCCAAGGAGTTTGAGATGTCCATAATTGGCGAGCTATCCTTCTTCCTAGGATTTCAAGTCAAGCAAATGAAGGAAGGGGTCTTCATCTCTCCAGAGAAGTATACTCAAGATCTTCTCAAGAGGTTCAAGATGATGGATTGCAAGCCAATCAAGACTCCCATGGCATCAAATGGGCATCTTGACTTGGATGAGGGAGGTAACCCAATTGACAAGACTCTCTATCGTTCCATGATAGGAAGTCTACTCTACCTCACCGCATCTAGGCCCGATATCATGTTTAGTGTGTGTATGTGTTTTAGATATCAAGCAATACCTATGGAATCTCACTTGATTGCCATCTCTAGAATGTTTAGGTACCTAAAATACACACCTTGCCTAGGCTTGTGGTATCCCAAAGGAGCAAGATTCCAACTTGTAGGCTATTTCGATTCGGATTATGCCGGGTGCCGGATTGATAGAAAAAGCACATCCAGAGGGTGTCACTTCCTAGGTAGATCTCTTGTCTCTTGGATGTCAAAGAAACAAAATAGTGTTGCCTTGTCAACGGTCGAGGCGGAATACATTGCCGCCGGTGCTTGTTGTGCACAAATACTCTACATGAAACAAACTTTGCTAGACTATGAAGTAGTACTAGACAAAGTACCTTTGTTGTGTGACAACGAAAGTGCCGTAAAACCTGCTAACAACCCAGTTCAACACACCCGCACAAAACATAATGACATCTGCCACCACTTCCTTAGGGATCATGTTGCTAAAGGTGATATATCTTTAGAGAATGTGGGAACGGAAAATCAATTGGCGGATATCTTCACAAAACCCCTAGATGAAGCTAGGTTTTGTATATTGAGAAATGAACTTAATGTGCTTGATCTCTCTAACTTCACTAATAAATGAAGTTGTGTGTTGACCTTGTAAATAGTTTTTACTTTGCATTTCATGCATACCAAAACTAAAATCCAAAAAGATTGTGTGTAGGGCTTGTCTAACATGGTTAAGATAACCCCCTTGTGTGTGTGAAAAAGCTTAACCTTGGATCAAATTTGATAAGCTTTAGTTTACTTTCAAGTATTGCATTTCATCTCATATCATATGCATGCTTGTTAGTTGACCGTTTCTTTTTGGTTATGTTTTGAGCATCCACTGTGTTCGTCCATAGATAGGGGGAGCATTCAAAGCTCATTATGATTCAATCCTCTAGCTTTATGGCCATATGATGCTCCTCGGTGCTTTCACTAAAGTATTTTCATAAAAACTACTATGCCTAAGGCTAAATACTTGTGAAAATTTGAGGGTTTGAGAGAGGTCACTCATACCAGTTCCAGTTGGTGTTTATTTGGATCTTCTTGAAGTTGGAACTTGGTTGGGTGAAAGGCGGACGAGGTTTTTAGTTGATCTCTGTGCGTCCGGACAGCACCGGACGCTGTCTCTGTGCGTACGGTGCGGTGAGTCTGCTGGACAGCACTCACCGGATGTAGGAACAGTGTCCCTACAGCATCCGGTGAGGTGCGTCCGGTGGTCAGCCAGGCCTGCCCGAGGGCACCGGACACTAAGGCCAGCGTCCGGTGGCCATCGTCCGGTGGTCAGGTCTTTTGCAGATCTCTCTGCGCTTAAGACCGGTGGTCACCGGACGCGTCCGGTGCCACATAAGGAGCGTCCGGTGACCCCGCGTTCAGCGCATATAACCCGCACCCCGGGTGTTTGGATCGGCAGTTTCTTTCTCTTCTCCCCGACCGCGCCCATGCCCTAAGTCGCCGTGAATGCCGCCGCTGCCGTCGAAATCTCTCCTTCTCCGGCGATTCTTCTTCTTTCCCCACGCAGATCTCGTCCCCGAGCTCCCTCGTTCCATCCCTGCGCAGAAGATCCCTCTTCTCCCAAGGATTCTAGGGTTGGGGTGAGTTGTCTTTTCAGCGCCCTCAAGATGTTTGATCATATGTGTCAATGGATAAGAAAGAGGTTTTGATCTCGATCTTGTACGTCTCATCTGTGCAGCATCTTGAGGAGTCGATTCGTGTTCTCCGGCGGTTTTCGATCGCGATATTTCATCCCGAACGCATCTCGACATCGGATCGTAAGCCGTTCGCACGCATTCCTTATTTGTTCTTGCGATCTATAGGATTTTCTCACCTCTAGCTATTATTCTTGCTTATGTATACCCTATCTATTCCATCTCTTGCAGCGCGTTGATATCCCTAGGTAGTTTGTCAGTTGCTCAGCCGTCGGCAGTCGTTCAGAGGCAGCTTTCTTGCAATGGCACATTGCAAGAATGTCAGTGGTCCGGCAGCCAGCGCTGGTGGTTCTCCAGGAGGTGATGGTGGAGGTGATCCTCCCCGTCGCCTGTCAGCGGCAGAGAACGGAAAAGGCAAGAAACTGACCACCAAGAAGAGGAAGGCCAATGATAGAGAGGCAGAGGTGGTAGAAGCAGTTGCAGCAGCAGCAGCAGAGGCAACAGAGAGGGGTGGACACTCCGGTGCCCTGAGGATTGGGGCCGATCTCACACCACGGCAGAGGCGTGCAGTTCTTGAGGCCGAGGCACTTCATGGATCTCCTCCTGGCACTATCATGCTAGGAGGTCAGCGTGTCAGGATTGCAATTAGAGAGTCAGCTCAGGAGGACCCAGACATTGCGACAGAGGCAGAGGCCCAGGCAGAGGGTCCAACAAAGGGCCAGCAGCAGGAGCAGCCCCTCAGGAGGTCGACTCGCGCTCGTACTCAGGCCATCCCTAGGACTGGTACGCAGGGTCAGTCTACCTCCGCTGCTTGCACTACTCCAGCTCGAGGCACTCTAGCTCCACGTCAGGCACCAGTGAGGATACATAAGGATTATACATAGGTTTCCGCTCGTGAGATCCAGGAGCTGCGGTTCGTTCCATTTCCGACTTGGTTTCCAGCTGTCAGGGATCCGAGAGCGAGTGCCAGATTCTATACAATGGTTCAGGAGGATATGTACGAGGCTCTGGTTAGCTCACAGGCTCAGTTCAGAGAGCACAGGGTGCTGGATCTTGAGATTCTAGGGAACGTGGTCGGTGCGGACATCAGGCACTATTTCACCTACCTGACCGGTCTTCCAGAGTTACTTGCTCTTCCTGGCACCTATTGTGAGGAGTGTGTCAGAGAGTTCTATGCCTCAGTCTGGGTGTCACTAGATCATAGCTATATCCACTACGCACTGGCAGGCACTGACTACAGGGTGACAGCTATGAGTGCCAGAGAGGTCCTTGGTTTGAGAGCATATTCCACCAGGATTCACCAGCTGTGCTACGGGAACTTCGAGCCCCCTCGACATCCTCACGGTGGTGCTCTACCACCAGTTGACTTTGTGGCTCCTTGATTCCGTCAGCCGTTTGGAGAGGGCTCTAGCAGGACAGTGGGAGACCTCACTCGCCCAGCTAGGATCCTTGACTTTGTGTTGAGGAAGACACTCTTTCCCAGGACTGGCTACAGAGACGGCTTCACTAGGATTCCGCAGTGGTTGGTAGCCCACCTCATCTCGAAGACTCCTTTTGACTTGTGGGATTTGATAGTCTTAGAGATCGGGGATACTATTTCAGAGAGCTTTAGGGGTCGGTGTCAGTTGCCGTATGCACACTGGATCACCTTGTTCATCCTTCGTGCTAGGCCAGTACCTCTTCTAGCTCACCTGCAGAGAGAGCTAACAGACTCAGACACCGTGTTCCGTCACTACGACCCCTGGTAGACGCTGAGAGCGCACCACGACCTCAGAGCTCCACCACCTCCTTGTGCACAACGTGGCCATGCGCCACCACCCTCTCCTAGGGGTACTCGCAGTTCAGGAGCAGTTCTAGAGACTGAGGAGGAGTAGGATATCACCATTGGGGCGTTTGCAGATGCGGAGGCTGAGGAGGAGTTTGACTTTGCTTCGGACAGCTCGGATGATGATTATCGTCTGTCAGTGCCAGACCTTCCTCCGAGGCCACACAACCACGAGGCTGGAGGTTCCTCGAGTGCTTTGGACCCCGCTCTACTTGCTATTCTAGAGGGGATGAGAGCCGATCAGCGGCGGGCAGCTGAGGAGCAGGCGAGGAGAGACAGGGACCAGGCTGCCATCAATGTAGCCATGCAGGCTAGGCAGGACGAGCTTCAGAGACAGCTTCTGACCTTCCAGGAGCAGCAGCTTGCATTCTAGGCTCAGCAGACAGCGATGATGGCCGCTCTTATGGCCGCCTTAGGGATTCAGCTTCCATAGATTCAGCTTCCAGGCACCTCGTCTGTCAGGCCTCCTACCCCAGCGCCTTAGAGTCAGTCTCAGCAGCCGCTTCAGCTCCCTGCTAAGAGTCAGCCATTTTCGACGCCACAGCACCAGGTATCTTAGGGTGCCATCTCATCTGGCTTTGAGCAGGTACCTCAGTTCACGCCTCTACGCTCAGGATTCACACCTCAGTCGGCGACAGCGTCACAGCTCGTGTTGGACTCGTCGGCAGGCCAGCACATCAGTTTCTCGTATAGTCCTTTGACTGGCGACCCTACGCCTCCACCCCTGCAGGCTCCTACAGCTTTTACGATCCTAGTTACCACTACCGAGCGCCCGTCGTCGTAAGTAGCTTCGTCTGAGCAGCTTGCACCTTCCTCTATTGTGCCAGAGACGTCAGCTACAGCGATCGAGTCCGTGCCAGCCTCGTCAGTAGGACTTGAGCAGCCCGCACAGCCTGTGACAGCTTCAGAGCCCGTAGAGCCGACCTAGACCGCTTCGCCAGCCCGTGCTGCTTCAGAGGGTCATTCTACCTCCTCCGACTCGACGGCCGATGGATCAGACGACGCAGCACAGTTTCAGGCCGTGCCAAGGGACTCCACTACTCCACCTCCGCCTCCATCTTCTTAGGTTTTTGGCGCTTGATGCCAAAGGGAGAGAGAGTTGTGAGTATGAGAGTTAGGTGGAGCTAGAGCTAGAGAGGGGCTTTGTTCTTTTGATATACTTTTTTGTGCTACTCCATGCATCTTTTTTACTTTTATACATTGCATCTGTGTGAGATACTCTTGTGAGATACTCTTATGGTTGTGAGACATGACTTATGCTTATCTGTGATATCTTTACGTCATGTGGTTGGCTCATATGCCATGCATTATCTGTTTTTGTTAATATGCAATTTAAACTATGTCCACGTAAATGAAAACATTGTATTGCATTTGTGGTGCAGGAGAAAAGGAAAAATAATAAAGTTAACTGGGGGCTAGTGCAGTATCACCAATGGACTGGATCTAGGTCCTACATTGCCCATCGATACAACCTAGTATGTAAACTATATCTTTTGTACAAATAACTTCAAAAATGGGACATTTGTAGCATAGTAGTTACCAAGTGCTTCTGACATGTCAAGTTACCATATGGTCAAATTATTTCTAGGTTGCCCTCTGCTTTTCAAGCATAGACTGAGTTGTACCCTATGCTTTGTTTAGATGATCCTACTACTGCTGCTTGCATTTGTAGGATGATCCTGCTGTTTTTGTGAATATTATTACATGCATGTGTTATAGTAAATGATGGATTTGTGGTGATGTAGTGCATACATAGTGCGGGATCCTGCTGTTCACATGTACAAATAATGCCATGTTTGTCCACCCCTCACTTTACCTTCTTAGAAAACATTGTAAAATCTTTGTTTACATGCTGCAGAGGGGAAAGTACAACAACATGGAGCCAGATCCTATTGATTTCTTTGGAGAATGTATGAACAGTCCACAAAATGGTTGTACTCTGCTTGTAGATGAAATATATGTAAGTTCAAAATTATTGCATAAATGGACTATACTTAAATTCAAGCATGGTTGAACCCTATTGTATGGCATTGTTTGAAGTGGAATCGTTCTATGTAGGCACAAATAGTTGCGGTGAAGGCAAGAGAACTAGAAGAAGGAGAACCATCAAAGTCTCCATCCAAGGTTGTTCCTAATACTCTCAGCCAGATCAGTCGTTCCTCAACTTTCCTTCTAAACATTGGTGTCATGGCTGCCTGATCCACACCAGCTATAGTAGAAGCCCGCCTACATGCTCAATTTGAGGAAAAACTCCAAGCAGAAAGCAAGAAAGCTGCTAGGAAGCAAGAAGAGTTGCAAGCACAACTTCGATCTCAACAGGCCTCTCTTGAAGAAAACCAATCTTTGTTGTGCCAAACCCAAGAAGAGATGAAGGGGATGAATACCAAGTTTGAAGAGACCAATGCACTACTACGAGTTGTGCTAAAACTCCAGAGAGATTGATGAAGGTAGTGCCTATGCCTTAGCTTGTGTCCATTGGAACAACAAATATTTCTCTGTTGGAACTTTGTGGAGTTTGAACCTGTGTGGAGTGGTGTGGAGTCAGAACTATGTTGCAGGTTGATATGTTTGAACATGTGTTGTGTGGTGGAACTATGTGGAGTTTAAACTTGGCTGATGGAACCAAGAACTTTATGTGTGGATTGAAGTTGGAAGAACCTGTTAAACTTCTTATCATTTGGAATGTATGTATGTGTATGATGGCTTGGCTCAGTTGTGTATGACTTATGAGCTGTGAAGGTAGTGTGGTGTATGATGACTACTAATATAAATTGCTGGATTACGGAATCTGATTCTGATATATATGTATATTCATGTGATTGTATGACCTTTGATGACAGATCAGTGATCTATGTGGCATTCGTCATTGAATGCAAGGACATTTTGTGACGACGTACAATCGTCTCAACATGTCTCCCGCCCCATACAAAACATGACATAGCTTAACTGTCATGTAATATAGTATGACACCACTGGTCATCACAAAATATCACCTCAGTGTCTTTGCCGGCATAAAAAAAAGACAAAAAAATCAAATGTCACAAATTATTATATGACGTTCACAGTCGTCACAAAATATCACCTCGTGTCCCGGCAACATCCAAAACAAGACAAAAATCAAATGTCACAAAATAATATATGACGTTCATGGTCGTCACAAAAAGGTTACTCCCTCCATCTACAAATAATTGCAAATTTCGTTTCCCAAAGAGTCAAACTTTTTTAAGTTTTACCAAATATATACAAAAATATATTAAAATTTATCATATGTGATATGTATCATTAGATTGAGCATGAAATATACTTTTATAATATACTTATTTGCAAATACAAATAAGTATATTAAAATTTATCATATGTGATATGTATCATTAGATTGAGCATGAAATATACTTTTATAATATACTTATTTGCAAATACAAATATTGATATTATTTGATATATTTCTAGTCAAACTTAAAAAAATTGACTCCCCAAGAAGCAAGACGTACATTTATTTGTGGACGGAGGGAGTACTAAATAGGGTCCTCCATCATCTTTTTGTGACAGTTGATGACATTACATGACGCATTGACCTCGATTATGTGACGATTAGTTTCGTCATTAAATATAACATTTTGTGACGATGGTTTGTACTATCGTTGTAGTACTTTTTATGACGGTCTTTTCGTGACGACACGCATGATGACTATTTTTTGTCATACAATACTTTTTATGATAGTTTTTTTCCTTTATATGACAGTTTGCATTCGTCAAACAAACCACGAATTCTTGTAGTTTGTCATCCTATTGATACACCACTGTACAGCTCAGAGAAACTAAGTATAGAAGATGGGAACAAACTTGAATCTGAAGATGCTACTAAGTACCTTAGTGTGGTAGGAGCATTACAATATTTAACCCTAACAAGACCAGATATATCCTTCACAGTAAACAAGGTATGTCAATTCTTACATTCACCTACCACTATACATTGGAGCATTGTTAAAAGGATCCTGAGGTACATCAAAGGGACAATCAAACTTGGCATTAAGTTTAGCAAATCTAAGTCCATGTTAGTAAGTGCTTTCTCAGATACTGATTGGGTCAGTTGTGTGGATGACCGAAGATCTACAGGAGGTTTTGATGTGTTCCTTGGAACCAACCTGATTTCTTAGACTGCTAAAAAGCAACCAACAGTGTCAACATCAAGCTGTGAAGCTGAATATAAAGCACTCACCAATGCAACTACAGAAATGATATGGATTCAGAAGTTTTTGTATGAACTTTGGGTTAGGAACCCACCTAGAGCACGACTATGGTGTGATAATCAACCTACTTTTCTACATATCCAATCTTTCATGTATGAACAAAGCATATCGAGATAGACTTTCACTTTGTCAGAGGAAGAGTGGCACAAAAATTACTAAAAGTCGGGTTTATCTCAACTAGAGATGCTTTATCAAAGCATTACCAGACATCAAGTTGAAGAAATTTAGAGACAATCTCAACCTCCAAAGTGGCTGAGATTGAGAGAGGATGTCAGAAAATAGTATGTATTAGCGTGTGTAGGCATGTTGATGAATGTAATGACCAAGTATTGGTCCATCATAGAACCTAGTCTTTATGCTACAACTAATGTACTCCTCACACTTGTGTAAGAGCCACGTTGGGGGCCTATTCCCCACTACTATAACATGCAACCAAGGACAACCTAGAGAGGCATCCTTGTTACCCCATAATTTCTATAAGAGCAACAACCCATATTGTAAGTGCATCTAGCCCTTTAGTGGGTTTTGGTGAATTAAATGACAACACAGTTAAATGTCTAACAAGTTTGCTAAGTGATGGTATTTTGCATAATGTTCAAATGAAGACCAAAGTTGTGTATTGTTATAAACTGAAGCTTGATTAATATCAACACTCATATCAAGAAGATATTCAAGCAAGGATCACAATATTGAAGAAATGGTTTTTCAATGGATGCTTAAGATGATGTGACTTGAGTATGGCTCGATATGGTGAAGATAGCAAGGAAAGGGCTTCGAGGGACTAAGCAAAGGTGAAGGGCAAGCATTGGCTTGTAGACCGAGGTACCATGGCTAAGGTGAAGAAGAGAGTACTTGCATTGAGTCGAGGTACTAATTGAGCTATGAGGAGTCATATTGTGTTGAGGATCAAATCATTAGTGGAAGTGACTTGAAGCCATGGATTGAACTCACATGTGTTGAAATGATTCAAGTCACATGCTCAAGCTATATTTACTCAAAGAGAGGAGACAAAGTTAATTGCATCCCTAATGAAGTGATAGTGAGAAGTGTCATATGAAGACATTAAAAGACTCAAGTTGTTAAAATGGTTATATACTTTTGATATTGAGTTTAGGATATGCTGTACTATAAAGAGGGATGCAAATTTAGTTGGTCTGAGGAAGATAGAGTGCTCAAGTATTAAAACTAAATTAAAAAAGAGACACTCTAGCACTTCACAAGCACGTAGAATAGTTTTGTATGACTTGGGGTGTCAGAAGTCCAAACGTACGTCGGAACTGATGACGTATGTCAGAAGTGATGACGTTCGTTGGAAGTCCCGACACCTGGCCCTCTTGCTACCTCTGCTTGCGCTTGCGTCGGAAGTCCCGATGCGCGTCGGAACTGATGACTCATGTCGGAAGTGATGACGTTCGTCGGAAGTCCCGACACCTGGCCCTCTTGCTACCTCTGCTCGCGCTTGTGTCGGCAGTCCCGACGTACGTCGGAACTGATGACGTGTTAGAAGTGATGACCTATGTCAGAATTGATGACGTGTCGGAACTGATGACATGCGTCAGAACTGGTGACCTTGACTGGTTCTGTGTAGACTTTTGACCAAGGTGAACAATGTTTTTAGTGTATGTCAGAAGTCCCGAGATCCACGTCGGAACTTCCGATGTAGATCTGAACGATTAGATTTCTACTTCGTATAAATAGCTCTATCCTCACATCTAACCATTAGCTCACTCATTCACTCGACCGAACCTTCAAAAGAGCACCTCTCTAGCTCCCAAAAGCTCCTCTCTTCTATCCCCTTTGCTCCTAACTTCAAATCTTGCAAGGGATTGAGTGAGAGAAGGATTCTTGGTGAGAGAAATATCAAAGCAAAGCTTGAGCACTTGATTTCTTTGTCAAGCCAGTTGGATTTGTGTTTGTTACTCTTGGAGCAAGGCTCCTAGCTAGCTAGGTGTTGCCCATGGAGCTTCCAAATTATGTGGTAGCCCTAGGAGGTTTGTAATCACTCAAATCATCTAGTGAAATCACCCCTCATCTTAAGAGATTGCTCTCTTGACTTGAGAACGATGATAGGGTTAAAAGAGACCCGAAAAGCCTGTGTGGCTTCCTCAACAACGTGGACATTGGCAAGCCTTGGTGGCAAGCTGAACCACGGGATAAATACCTTGTTGTTGATATTTGGGAACGCAATAAGGAATTGATCCGCAAGCGCACGGATATCGGTGAGCACTTCACCCGGGAAGTTATCCAGAGTATCGTATTTATTTTTTTACCACTAGGAGAGAGAGTGCATCTAACTAACCTGGTCTATTACTACTAATCCTTTAGGCTACAAAGAATGTTTCTCGATGTGAGTGATATATAGAGAAGACTACAACCGTAATCTCTTTCTAACCTTGGTAAGGATGATCTACTGTTCTATTGGGGAGGCTAACGGAATCTAGACACCACAGAGCATGTTCAACCCGCACCTATAAACCCTATCCTTCCTGCTAACGAGATATGGTCTGCAAAGGTAACTTGGAAATGTCACGTTCCTCGCTACTACCACAGTCTAGCTAGTCAGGAAATATCTATGAGTATCCTAGCCCAAACACCACGTCTACGCTAGAGATGATTACTCTAAACTCTACGCGAAGAGATTAAAGTAAACTCATAAACCAAAAGAACAATAAAACAAGAACTTACTAGAATTTAGAAGTCGAAATACTCAAGAATCCTAGGAGCAAGCTTCGGGTTAGGAGAACTTGATCTCGCAGGTACAAGCTTGGAGTAGACACCGACAGGCCGGGCTTCCTCCGTTCTACACCTCCACTCTATCTCTCTCAATCTAGTAGAAACTAGAAGATCTTTTTCTACTCACATTGGTTGCTAAGCCTAAAAAGAAATTGTATTTAGAGGAGAGGTGTGGGGGTATAAACCCCTATACCCTTACGGCTAGACTTGGGCCAGGAGGCTTGGCCCATCACGAAGAAAACTCAAGGCTTGATCCGACTGCTCGAAGTTTCGTGCAAGGAAACAAAACGTGGAGATCAAGCAGGATTCTAGTCGGTTAGAATGGGAATTGATATCGAACTATCTATGGCAATTGTAACCGACTAGGATTAGTTTCCAGATCTGTAACCCTGCCCTTCGGACTATATAAGGAGGGGCAAGGGACCCCCCCTGGGGACA
This sequence comes from Sorghum bicolor, assembly GCF_000003195.3. Taxonomy (NCBI): domain Eukaryota; kingdom Viridiplantae; phylum Streptophyta; class Magnoliopsida; order Poales; family Poaceae; genus Sorghum; species Sorghum bicolor. The sequence goes on from NC_012877.2 coordinate 18,134,432, forward strand.
TATTATTCTCTCAACACAAATCAATACAACAAGACGCAGGACGTAGGTATTACGCCCACGCGGCGGCTGAACCTGGATAAAAAGCTTGTCCGTGTCTTGCGTCACCATCGAGTTCGTAGCTTGCGCACCGTCTACTGATAAACTACTACCGTGGGTATACCCCAAGGTAGACTGCTGACCAGCTTTCGTCGACAGTGGCGCGCCAGGTAGGGGGTGTGCGTACAGCTCTTCCGACGAACAAGATGGTCATTGTTCCAGCTTCCGCGGCCGTGCCCGAAGGCCTCACGCTCACCGTCGGCCAGATCACGTGGACGACTCGTGGCGGCGCCCTCACGACCACGACTTCGGAAGAAACCCAGATCCAGTCTGGGCCGACAATGGCGTCGACTCCGATCATGCCGACACCAACCACTCGACCACTGCTCCCTCATTACAGGGGAAAGAAGGTCGACAACTCGGATCTTTTCTAAGCCCTTGATCACGCCGATCTTAGGCTCCTCGAAGCTTCCTGACTGATAGATGGGATCTCGCGCCAGTCTGATCGAAACGCGTCAATAGATTTTTTCGACTCCTGCCGGCCAACTCGTGTCATCACGCACGAACAGCTGGGGACGTCTCTGGCGATAACATCCACCCCCGCGGGGCGGTCCGTCAAGCTCACGGCGGACCCGGATCAGAGCCCTCATTACGGGCTAAACAACTCAGCCGTTTACTACTCATGGCACACCCAATCCCTTTTCAACAGGGTGGGTTGGGTGCCAAAATGGAACAGTCGACCGGCTCGTCACTACGTCAACATGGTGACAATCCGAGAACTACCAAACGACTAGGCTTCCAGCACAAACTCCAGCACTGGATCCGTCCCCACCGAGGTTATAAACTCTGAGGACGAAGATTACGACCTGGAATTACCACCGTACCCTCCGGGTTTCTCTCGCTTCCCGGTCTTTCCGTCCCGGCGGGGAGATCTCGTCTTCAATGTCAGCAACGACAAACCGGTTGTCGATGGAGAGACAGACGATCAGAGGCAGCTCCGCGAACAGCGCAATGCCGACCGTGCTCGGCGACGTGCGGACGAGAAACGACAACTCCCACCACATAACCTCAGCGACGCTTTCGACATGGTCGGAGATCAACAAGTCTACAAAATGCCAAGTGCTAACGTGGCTGTTGCTATGGCAAACCTAGACCGACTCCCTGATACTCCCGAGTGCCAGGGTGTTCGATCCAGCGTACGCGCGCATCTAATCGCCACGATGGGACAGACAGCTACCTTACTTAAAAGGGTCCAAGCTATCTCCTACACAGAGGTCTCCTCTGACCAGACTCATCGTAGCCGGACCTCACCACAACTCAGTGAGCACCACCGTAGCCGCTCCCCCAATAATCGTCGGAAGGATTCACGGCGCTGCAACAGTGGTCGGGACGCCGGCGGCTACCGCAAGCAGAATCGCGGGCGTGGTCAGGAGGTAAACCAAGACAGGGATCTACGATACAACATACCTCCCAAAGACACCAGGGACCGCATCAACAGGCGCGCTACGGAAAGAGCGGTGCACGAGAACCTGCGGCGCATTGAGTACGACGCCACGCACGGTCCTCTCGGCCTGAGACAGTTTTCCTCGCACCTTCGCCAAGTCGTATGGCCCCGCAACTTCAAACTCGAGAAACTCAAAAAATACGACGGCAAGGAAAACCCAGAAAACTAGATCACTGTCTATGAGATTGCAGTCCGTTCAGCAGTAGACGATGAGCACGTCATGGCCACCTACTTCCCAGTCGTCCTCGACTAGGCTGGTCTCAGTGGCTCCTAGGCCTGCCCGAGGACTCCTTCGATTCCTGGGAAGAATTACGCCAAGCATTTATCGACAATTTTATCGCTATCTGCGAGCAGCCTGGGAACAAATACGACCTCGAGAGAATAAGGGACAGGAAGAATGAGCCTTTGCGCGATTACATCCGATGATTCTCGGATATGTCCCTTAAAATCCCGAAAATCTCTCATGACGAGGCCATATCCGCCTTCATCAAAGGGCTACGCTTCCACGAGGCACTAAGGAACAAGCTACTACGCAAAAGGCCAACCACGGTGGCTGAGCTCCTTGCCACGGCAAAAAACTACGCCGACGCCGACGACGCAGAAAAACTCATCTGAGAGGATGCAAGAGGTTCCGACCAGCCTCCTCGACGGTACGACAACCGTGGTCATTTTGATAACAGGAACCACCGTCGCCCCGACAACTGTGACCATAGAGAAGGTTGGGATAGGTGGCGTGACAATCGTGATGATTTCAGGAGCAAGCGCCCTCGCGACCACGACCACGAGGTGAATACAGTCAAACGCCCCAACGGACGGCGGGACTACCAGGAGGATTACAACAAAACGTTGAAGGGACCGTGCCAACTCCACCCCAAGTCTAACCACACGATGGAAGAATGTCGTGTCCTCAAAAGCATCTACATACGGCGGGCCGCTCAAGATGATTCCGCCAAGAAAAACGGGAAGCAGGACGGGCACGATCACGAAGACGAAGACGAGGACCAGGATAGGGACCCACGACACCAGTATGTCAACCCTACCGATGTGGTCCACTCTATCTTCGGAGGCAAAGTTTCCATCGAATCCAAGCGCAAAAGAAAGCTCCTAAAGAGAGCCTGCCTCAATGTGGACAGCACTGACGGTTTGATCGCCGATCCGAAATTTCCTCCCTGGTCGCATAGGGAGATCTCCTTCAACAGGAAGGATCAGTGGGCCGCCATCCCGGAGCCAGGACGTTTCCCCCTAATCCTGGATCCTTGCATCAACTGCATCAGATTCGAGCGCGTCCTCATCGACGGGGGAAGCTCCATTGACATCCTATTTCGCAACAGTTTGCCTGCTCTCAAGATAACCCCGGCACAACTAAAGCCATATGACGCACAATTCTGGAGAGTCCTGCCAGGTCAAAGTTCAGTACCCCTCGGACAGATAACGCTGCCTGTCCAGTACGAAACGCCCGACCACTTCCGAACAGAGTGTGTCAACTTCGTGGTCGCCGGCTTTGACGGAACTTATCATGCCATCTTGGGCCAACCATCGCTGACAAAGTTCATGGCCGTTCCGCACTACTCATACCTGGTCCTCAAAATGCCAACAGAAAAAGGCGTCCTAACTGTCAGAGGCAACGTTTATACCGCATACACTTGCGACGAGGAAAGTTTCAAGATCACCGAGGCAACCGACCTCTCAATCCGCATGGCAGAAACCGTGGCCCAAGCCACGCAGCTTCCACCCGACCAGCTTCGACTACCCGAGCACGAGACCCCAAGGAAAAATTCAAAATCCAAAGAGCACAAGGAAGTACAGCTGATCGACGGCAGCCCCGAGAAGACGGCCCTTATTGGGGCCAATCTGGATCCCAAATAGGAAGACGCGCTCGTTAGGTTTCTCAGAGACAATGTAAGCGTTTTCGCGTGGAAACCCGCGGACATGCCCGGCGTCCTGCGAAATCTGATCGAGCACTCCTTAAATGTCTCGAAGACCGCAAGACCTATCAAACAGAAACTGCGACAGTTCGCTCGTGACAAAAAGGAGGCCATTAGGATAGAAATAACATGGCTTCTAGCAGCCGAATTCATTAAAGAATAATGAATGTGCGTTGTACGAAAAAAGAATAATGAATGGAGAATGTGCGTTGATTACACTGATCTCAATAAGTACTATCCTAAAGATCCTTTTGGTCTCTCTCGCATCGACGAGGTGGTCGACTCAACGGCCGAATGCGAACTCCTCTCTTTTCTAGACTGCTACTCTCGTTATCACCAGATCTCGTTAAAGGAAGATGACCAGATCAAAACATCTTTTATCACTCCTTTCGGCGCGTACTGCTACACGACCATGTCCTTCGGACTCAAAAACGCTGGAGCCACCTATCAACGGACCATTCAGCAATGCCTGCACGACGAGATTAGTGATGACCTCATCGAGGCTTATGTAGATGACATCGTCGTCAAAACAAAGGACGCGAGCACTCTAATCGACAATCTAGACCGAACTTTCAAGGCACTAGATAAATACAAGTGGAAGCTTAACCCCAAGAAATGTATCTTCGGGGTCCCCTCTGGTCTACTGCTCGGCAACGTCGTTAGCCGTGACGGCATACGGCCGAATCCCTCAAAAGTAAAAGCAGTGCTCGATATGCGACCACCCAAGAACGTCAAGGATATTCAAAAGCTCACCGGATGTATGGCTGCTGTCAGCCGTTTTATCTCTAGACTGGGAGAAAAAGGCCTCCCCTTCTTCAAGCTCCTAAAGGCATCAGAAAAATTCTCCTGGACAGAGGAAGCCAACGCTGCGTTCACCCAGCTCAAAACGTTTCTCACTTCGCCACCTATTCTCACAGCGCCTCAACCCAACCAGGACCTGCTCCTTTACATAGCAGCAACCGACAGGGTTGTCTCCACGGCAATGGTGGTCGAGCGGGATGAGCCAGGCCATGTATACAAAGTTTAGAGACCAGTTTACTTCATAAGTGAAGTCTTAAACGAGTCCAAGACCAGGTACCCTCAGATACAAAAGCTCATCTACGCCATCTTAATAACTTCATGGAAGCTGAAGCATTACTTCGATGGTCATCGGATCTTGGTAACCACTAGTTTCCCCCTGGGGGACATTCTACACAACAGACGCCAATGGTAGAATTGTAAAATGGGCAATGGAACTATGCCCATTCTCCTTGGATTTCCAGAGCCGCACTACCATCAATTCCCAAGCCTTGGTCGATTTCATCGCAGAATCGACGGACCTCAACGAGCCTCCCCTCTCCGATACTTCCGACCACTGGTCAATGTTTTCGACGGGTCCTTAAACATCAATGGCGTCGGCACTGGAATACTCTTCGTAACGCCCAACAAGGACAAACTACGCTACGCCCATCAATGGCGTCGGCGCTGAAATACTCTTCGTAACTGGAATACTCTACCTTGGTCATTAACCAGCTCAACAAAGAATGTGACACAACACATGAAAAGATGGACCTCTACCACAAAGAAATTCGCAAATGGGAGTCCAATTTCTATGGCATAGAATACATCCACGTGGTCCGGGATAGGAACCAGGCAGCGGATGCGCTGTCAAAGATAGGATCATCTCGGGCCAAGATCCCGCAATGCATTTTCGTTCAAGACATCCACGCGCCAAGTGTGGGCACAGACCCGGTCGAAAAACAACCCAATGAGGCAATGATCATAGACGACTCTGCTTCGGCAACCAGCAGCCATGATTGGCGTGCCCCTTTCATCAGGTACATATCGGACGGATCGGGTCTCCAAGATAAAATGGAAAAACGAGCGTCTCATCCGGCGATCCAAGAACTACATACTGGTGGATGGAAAGCTCATGTGAAAAAATGCAAGATCCGAAGTACTGCTCAAATGCATATCCCAAGGTGACAGCATCAAGCTTTTAGATGACATACACGCCGGATCCTATGGCAATCATGCCGCCTCCAGAACGCTAGTCGGGAAGGCTTTCCGAGCGGGCTTTTACTGGCCAACTGCGGTCGCCGACACTGAGAAACTGGTCCGACATTGTGAAGGATACCAGTTCTTTGCCAAGAGGACTCACGTGCCTGCTCACGAGATTCAAACTATCCCGTCATCCTGGCCTTTCGCCTGTTGGGGCCTGGACATGATCGGGCCATTTAAGCCGGCTCCCGGTAACTTCAAGTTCGTCTTCGTGTTAATCGCCAAATTCTCGAAGTGGATCGAGTACATGCCACTGGTCAAAGCAACCTCCGAGAAGGCTGTGGAATTCCTCAACCAAATCATACACAGATATGGGGTTCCCAACAGCATAATCACCGACCTGGGCACTCAGTTCACTGGCACTACATTTTGGGACTTCTGCGACGACAGGGGCATAGTCGTAAAGTATGTGTCAGTAGCTCACCCACGGGCCAACGGTCAAGTAGAGCGAGCAAATGGAATGATTATCGATGCTTTGAAGAAAAGGTTGTACACAGAGTACGATAGAGCACCAGGACGTTGGATGAAAGAGTTACCGGCCGTCGTCTGGGGCCTCGGAACACAGGCTAGTCGCAACACGGGCGTGTCACCCTACTTCATGGTCTACGGCACCGAGGCAATGCTTGCGTCGGACGTAACTTTTGGATCTCCAAGAGTCAAAAACTTCAACCAGCCTTCGGCCGACATCGCCAGGGAGCTTGAAATCAACTGCATGGAAGAAAAGCGCCTACTCTCGTGCCTTCGAATAGCAAAATATCTCGAAGCCATTAGGAGGTATCACAACAGGAACGTCAAAGATCGTTCCTTCGTGGTCGGTGATCTTGTGCTAAAGTGGAAAACAAGCCAAGAAGGAACGCACAAGTTATCCACACCTTGGGAAGGACCCTTCGTGGTCACAGAAGTTACGCGCCCTACATCTTACAGAATAGCGTACCCAGACGGAACACGCCTGTCTAACTCTTGGCACATAAACAACCTGCGGCGTTTTTACCCATAAGTTCCAGTACATTTTATTTGTAAATATCTTATGATCAGCATTAATAAATTTTCTCTTTCTTCCTATGTACTTCTTTTATATGCAGAGCTTTCGACAAAGTGCAACAACCACCTTTAGGACGAAAGTCCTTAAGAGTTATTAACCTAACTCAGTGATACATCACTCAGACAATATTACAGCGCTCAAAACCATGGTCATGACAAATCAAACTTTATTACAAACTTTATGTACAGAGTTTACAATAAACACCCCTCTGGGCGGTTCCTAGTCTATTTCTACAGACTACTCTACAGGCCTACTGCTCGGGCTGATCACCCGCTTGGCCTTGCTGCCCGGTCGAAGGGGTCGGGGCCACCGGCGCCTAGCTGGTCGAGACCGCAGGCGTCGACCGCCCATCTCCGGCAATGGACGCTCCCGACAACTCCCTAGCCGATCTATCTGACCCGGGCTGGTCGGGGGGAGTTGCCGTCCCGCAGAGGTTGATGTTGCCGATCACCGTCGACGACAGGTCAAGCAGACCAGCACGAAGGTTGTCTGCCTCCTGCGGACCAACCTCCTTGGGGTACCCCCTTTCCAGTCGGGACAGGTCGACCAGGGGATAGTGGGCGCGCACCATGCTAAGGACGTGCGCACCAGCGAATTCCCTGGCGTCCTTGACAAACTGCTGGACCAGTCCCACGCCCGTTGCGCCTTCTCGACTGGCGTCACTTTCAACGCGCGGGGCTGGTCTTCAGGGAGCTCGGGGCTGATCAAATCAAGAATCGGGGCCACTCCTTTCCAAAGCTTGATGCAGTTGGCCTTCCAGGAGTCCCGGTCCTTGATCAGCTCGTCAAAGTGCTTCTTGGTATTCACTTTGAGCACTACAAACCAAGCAGGAGGTCAGTTTACAAATAAGAAAAGGAATGTTGAGCAATCAAAGAAAAAAGGGGTAGCACGGTTCTCACCAGACAACTCCCTATTCTTGTTGCTTAGCTCCTCGCCAGCTCGGCGCCCGGTCTCCAGTGCCCCGGCAAGCTCCTGGTCGAGCCGCTCCTTCTCTTGTCGGAGGCGTGCAACCTCCTCCTCCAAGTCTGCAGGGGCAATTTTTGGTCAATAAAAACGACTACACAGTTATATACTGCTGGTCGGAATGCATGATTAACCTTTTCTCTCCCGATCCTTGTCGGATAATCGCCGATTGAAGTCGAGCAGGCGCTCTTCCCGAGCACCCATCTCGGCCATCTTCTCCTCGGCCTCCGACAGAAGCCGGTCCACCTCCGCGGACAGGGCCTTGTTCTCGGCCACGATGCCCTCAATCTCGGCCACGATGCCCTCAATTTGCTCCCTACGAGAAGAATACATACGAAATCCAGAAACAATGCATATAAACTTTGAGCGGCGCAAAAGACCACTTACCTTAACCTCGTCCACAAGCCGCTTCGCCGCGCGCTCCACCCTCGCGGCCTCCTCCGTCTTCGCGAGCTCTTCATGTCCAATAAAGTGGTCCCCGCGTTGGCGCCACACGTAGACGTGCTGGCGACCATCTCGGGGACGACCTTGGATCTCCTCCACTTCATCATCGGAGGCCGTCTAGGTCTCCTCGCCCTCCGCACTGCCCCCGGCCATGGTTGCAGGCATCACTGGACCCCAATCTAGGCTAGGGGAGCCTACTGGCGAAGAGGCCCCTGCTCGGGGCGGGGTTGGGACTCTCCCTTCTTCAGCTGGAGGGGGAGTAGGGGCTCTGCCTTCCTCCTCCACAACGTTGCTCGGGGGAGGCGTCCTCGCAGCCTCTCTGTCCCTCGTAAGGGTGCCCGCCGTGGCCCTTGCCAGGGCCGGATGCTCCTCGGTGCTCTCAGCCGCGTTCGTCGCCGCGGACTGCTCCGTGGTCTACGGCGCGGCGTCTCTAGCGACAGCAACGGGCTCGGCCGCCCTCTGGCCAGCAATGTGGTCAGGGTCGACGTCCAATGCCGCGCTAACAAGAAGGCAACATTTAACCAATGTCAAAAGCAGCAACAAAACGCAAAATATATCACAGTATGGGAGTAAGATTGAAAACTTACAGGTCAGAGCGCATGTGCGTCACGGTGAAGAACCTCCTCCTGGTCCTACCGGTCGGTGCCTCTGCCCTTGTCTCTACGACACGCGCCGGCTCGACGTGTGGGGCAGGAGGGTCGCTGGTCATCCGACCAGTGGTGGCCGGCGCAACGTCTGGACGACTGCGCAGTCTCCGGACCAAAGAAGGTGCGGCCTCCTCCTCCTCGTCGTCGTCGGTGATCTTGACGAGTTGACGTTGCTTTGGCGTCTGGCTGCTCTCTGCCGGCAGCGTCTCCGCAGGGGACGGGTCCGCCACCAGTGGCCTCTTCCCCGCTACTCTGTCTTCGGTGGTCGGGGCGGGACGGTTTTGCTCCTCCTCGCTGCTGGTGTATTGAGGACACTGAGCAGCGTCGTCCCCTGGCGGGTCTACTCCCGCGGGATTCTCCATGCCAGGTGCTAGTGAGATGTACACCTCGCACCGGTCAACGTCTCCAATCTGCAGCAGAATCAAAGACAAGTCAACAACTGAGAGAACAAGTACTCAGAAAGTAAAATCAGTCAGTAACATTACCTTAGGAGCTGGTCGTCCCAGTTTGAAGGCCTGCATCCGACCACCGTTTCGAACGAAGTTGTCGTCTGCAAAGTTGAACAACTCGTTCAATAGCTGTTGCACTTCCGCCTTTACCAGAACTTTAGGACTCATCCTGGTCGGGTCCTGGCTCCCCGCGTACTCGTATGTCGAGTGAACCCTCCTCTGGCAGGGCATCACCCGACGACAAATAAAGTTACCGACCACTCCTGGCCCGTCTAAGCGGGACCAGTCGATCAGTTTCATCAGGTCGGTCACCTGACCAGTGAAGTCCGGGCGGTCCGTCCAGCTGACCCTCTTCTCGGGGATGTAGCCCACGTCGTAGAACGTGGAGCTACCCGGCTCTTCCCTGACATAGAACCACTTCTTGTACCATTCGGTTAGGGAAGTGTTCCATGGGCAGTTAAGGTACCGGTTCTTCATCCCATCATGAAGATTTAGGTATACTCCACCTGCAATCTTGGAGCCTCCAACTGCTCCTTTCTTCCTTAGGCAAAAAAGGTAACGAAAGAGATCGAAGTGCGGCTCTATTCCAACATAGGCCTCGCACAGATGGATAATGGTGGAAATAAGAAGAATTGAGTTCGGGTGCAGATTGCAGATCCCGATCTCATAGCAAAGAAGAAGACCCTGAAGGAAAGGGTGGACAGGAATCCCAAAGCCCCTTTTGAAAAAATCTTCAAAAACTACGATCTCACCGGCACGGGGGTCGGAGTAGCTTTCCCCTTCTGGCGCCCTCCAGTCGCCGAGGTCTTGGTTGTGGAGGAGCCCCATTTCGACGAGGCCGTTGAGGGACCTCGTGCTGCTCCGGGATTTCTTCCACTCCTTGGCCATCAACTAACCCCTTTTCTTGGAGTCACTCTTAGCCATTGATGCTGCGGGAATGACTGTGATTAAGGAGAACTGATGGTGGTTGTAGAAGGCAGGATGGCAAGAATGGAAAGCTCGAAGGCAAAGGCAAGGTAAAGATTATGGGGGTAATATCAAGCTTTTATAAGCAACGGCTCCACCCCTTCCACTTCCCGTATTCTTGGGAAGTGGGCGGGCCCAGCGGCGGTTGCGGCGTTTCGGTTCTCAACAATTACCGGCAGTTAATATGGCGGCTTTTTTGTATAATTGATGATTTCCTTTTCTTGAACCGCGCAAAGAGCGGCTGCACAGTTACCAGACGCACCTTTTTACGCAGCCATCTAACAATATGCCAGGATGCCTCGTCACATCACACATTAATGTGGCAAGATGCTTTTTTCAAAATAACAGGCAAAATTGGTGGAGGACTGACATTCCTGGGGACTGCACCGACCACCAAGCACTATACGCTCGGGGACTGGTCGACCAGTCTACCAGTTTGGAGACCTGGGAACTGCACGGACCACCGAGCACTATACGCTCGGGGACTGGTCAACCAGTCTACCAGTTTGGAGACCTGGGGACTGCACCGACCACCGAGCACTATACGCTCGGGGACTGGTCGACCAGTCTACCAGTTTGGAGACCTGGGGGCTGCACCGACCACCGAGCACTATATGCCCGGGAACTGGTCGACCAGTTTGCAAGTTTGGAGACTTGGGGACTACACCGACCAATCTGAGCACTATACGCTCGGGGACTGGTCGACCAGCCCTCAATTTGAAAATTCGGGGACTGTAACGATCACCGAGCGTCATATGCTCGGGGATTGGTCGATTAGTCTATACGATTGCAAACGAGCATGATACGCTCGAGGACTGGTAAATTCAATTTTTTAGACCTTGCTACAAGGTTCATACTTCGCCTTCCAGCAAGCTCGGGGACTACATCGGTACGATGCATCTCAGTTTTAGAGTTACTATAAAAGACTTTTTTGACCCTGGCACCAAGTGCCTACGTCACCTACTACCAGGCTCGGGGACTAAGTGGGCACACTTCACCTTGCGGTGAATGTGCTTGCGGGATTGGTAGACTGTACTTTTCATAAAAGTATAGTGGGCACACTTCATCGAGAAAAGAAATATTTTTTCTCAAGAGCACCATGTATTCTTCGAACAACCTGCTTCTTCGATGTCAGTGTTGATCAAGTGTCTTTTGAGTTGGTCAAAACACTGTTGCAATTGTTTGGGCAACTTTCCTGCTTGTTGAAGACGTCAAGCCTCACTGGTCGAAGAAGCTCAAGACGGCGTGTTACCTCACAATACATGGTGCTCGGGGACTAGCAGTGGGGGTATAAACCCCTATACCCTTACGGCTAGACTTGGGCTAGGAGGCTTGGCCCATCACGAAGACAGCTCGAGGCTTGATCCGACTGCTCGGAGTTTTGTGCAAGGAAACAAGACGTGGAGATCAAGCAGGATTCTAGTCGGTTAGAATAGGCATTGATATCGAACTATATATGGCAATTCTAACCGACTAGGATTAGTTTCCAGATCTGTAACCCTGCCCTCCGGACTATATAAGGAGGGGCAAGGGACCCCCCTGGGGACATATTATTCTCTCAACACAAATCAATACAACAAGACGCAGGACGTAGGTATTACGCCCACGCGGCGGCCGAACCTGGATAAAAAGCTTGTCCGTGTCTTGCGTCACCATCGAGTTCGTAGCTTGCGCACCGTCTAACGATAAACTACTACCGTGGGTATACCCCAAGGTAGACTGCCGACCAGCTTTCGTCAACAAGAGGTATTCCTTCGAGGGCTCCTCTCAACTCTATGATGAACTTGTCTCCTCCAGGGGCCAGGGGGTCTGGTTTTATAGTCTCCTCAAGTGAACCTGAGCCGTTGGATCAAACATACATTGATTGGACGGTTATCCTTGATCCTTTAGGTCGGTGGAGATTAGTCCTGAAAGAGAGTCCTGATCCAACTCTGTAGGGGGGCGAGCGCCCAGGGCCTGGCTCCGTTCGGCCTCCGCTTCCTTCCCGTAGCTTCTGGAGTCTTCTAGATGGTAGAAAATTGCGCGGTGCATTGATATCTCTATATAATCCCGACATGTAGGCCTTTCTTCCTTATTTCCTGATAACCCCCTTCAGAAACAGATAAACAAGAAAACTCGTGGAATTCTGTCAGATCAAACCCTAATTCTAGGTGTTGTTTGCATATTGGTCCTTTTTCTTGTTTATTTGATAATTAAAATTGATACTTAACAACCGTCAACAAATACCCCCATACTTAGGCTTTTACTTGTCCTCGAGAAAAGAATGGTTAAGAACAATATCTGGGCTAAAACATTTTAAAACATTCTCTTCATACCTACAGGGTGTTGTAAAAATCCACTGTATACTGTAGTTAGGGAAATATATGGTTAAGAGTAAAGATCCTTTCTTCTTAATCCTGTTATTTGGAGTTTTTGTATATTTTTGAAAGAAAGTTAGCATACCTTTTATCCTCATAGGTTCTCTCAGATCACTCATTATCTTTTATATATCTCGCTGAGGCTGTTTTAATTTGTAAAAAATTCTCAAGCATACTTACCTTGTATTTATTGCTTGATCAAAACGAGATCCGAGGAGAAAAATGTCATACTCTTAGATCAAAGACTTTGGGACTTTAAAAACTTGTCAACTCTTGCTGGCATATTGCTTATTAGACGGACCATGGGCTATCATTTTCTTTCTTTTCTCTTTTTTTAAGTGGATACCAAGGTACCCCTAATTCTACTGCCGGACACTTGTCCATTTTTTTCTGCGAGGTTATCGAGCACTTGCTCCTTTTTATTTCCTCGTAATATCTTTATTTTTGCATAGCCCATGCCTCTAATGCAATATTACTTCGGAAGAGTGAATCTTTCTGAATAAATGTCTTGATCTTAGGAGCATGATAAATCTCTCACAAGGGTCTAACTCATTTTGAACAAACTCAATATAGAGTAGATAGCTTTTATAATCATAATTAATATTTTTAGTTTTATCAGGCATATAAAACACTGAGGATGGTAGCTAGAATTTTAAAGATTTTGAAATAAATTCTCAAAGCAACAATGATATCAAGAATAAGAAACTCATACTCTTCCATTCCACAATGACTTAAGTAACACATGGTTTTAAAATGATTTTCAATAATTTGTAGTTTCTAGGAAATATCACAGAGTGAGATTAATCATGATTAGAAACATTTTAATCTTTTTAATTTATCATGTCAGAAACAATATTCTGCATAATCCAAGATATGTGTATGTGTAAAGTGTGCAGAGTGTGTACCTGAATCATGGAGTGGTGTAGTCAAAGTGTGTTTGGCATGTCGAGGGATCTCCCCCATACTTGTTTTCTGCTTTCTTGCACAAAAGTAAAGTAGAGACATATAATAATAATAATAATAATAATAATAATAATAATAATAATAATAATAATAATAATAATAATAATAATAATAATAATAATAATAATAATAATAATAATAATAATAATATTCTTTATTAATCTTGAGGCATTTATTACAAACCACTAGTAGCAAACTAACGATAATAGTAACAAACTGATGATAATGGTAAACCTAAACCGAATTTTAAAGATAGATAACTAAGATGCATTGGCTCAAGATCTAATCTAGATAACTTAGCGGCGCTCTAATTCCTTAATCTTCTTATTGGCACTGGCAAGATCCTGCCTAAGGCCTAGTATAACGGTGTTGTGGTTAGAGAGCTGCCTAGTGAGGGAATTAACTGAGGTCTGGAAGTCTATGATGACTCTATCTAGTCTGCGAACGTCCTCATCAATATCTACTATAGTCTTGCGACGCTTGGGAGGTGTCTCAAAAGCATTGAGAGCATGCTTCGGGGCTACCTTTGGAGGGATAAAACGGACTTTGGCTGCTCTAATCCCTTCAAAGTAAGGTCTTTCCTCCTCCGTAGTGTAGCGAATGCTGCTGATCTCGCTGCTCCAGTTGGTCTTGACTCCAACGACCCTCTCATTGGGTCTAGGTGGAAGGATCCTCGTGTCGGCTGGCACCTTGATGGTGGTCTTCGTCTTGGATCATGATCCCTTGAGAAGTAGGGGTTGTGGTGGTGCGGTGAGAACTGGTTGAGCATGGTAGGATTGGGCGGAGCTGCGCTGGCGTAATGGCATGGCTTCTAGCTGTCGCTCTGTGTTGGCCGGGATGAGAGCACTGGTGTCAGGGTCTTCCTCAGGCTTCATGTTGAGGTTGAAGGGGACGACTTCCCAATCATCGTGGAACTTCTCGGCCATTGGAGCAGCGAGGGGCTAATCAAGCTCTAATTGAAGAAGAGGAGAAGGCTTGGGTGGATTGGTGTTTGAAAACTGATGTTAGGGGTCTGTTTATATAGGGGTCAAAAAGTGCCTCTAGGGGTTGTTCGGGTTGCTCCCATCGATGTGCGTGAGAAACTTTCCATCTGAGGGATTATTCGGATTTCCATAAGTGTATTTTGCATAATAGAGAAAATCGGGACCGAGGGGGAACAGGGGCTGGGCGCCCGCCCACTTGATCAGGGTGCCCGCCCTCTCTCTGTCTCCTCTGTGGGTCTGCTTCCTCGAGCGTGTTTCTAGATGCAAAACTTTTTAGGAAAATATATGTATGACCCAAAAACGTCAGATTAAAAGTGTCGGGCTCTAATTCTCCATGGGAAGGTAAAAGTGGACTACATCTATTTCTTCTAATTCTTTATTGGGCTCTAAAAACAATCTAAGACGTTGACCATTTACCTTGAATAACGTACCTTCGTCATTTTGAAGTGTGATAGCTCCGTGGGACGATGAATTGATCACCTTGAATGGTCCTTCCCATTTACTCCGGAGTTTTCCATGACCGAAAAGCTTCACCCTGGAATTAAAAAGTAATACCTTATCTCCGGGTGCGAACTCCTTCTTGATTCTCTTGTCATGCCACCTTTTGACTCTTTCTTTGTAGATCTTCGAGTTGTGATATGCTTTCTCTCGCCATTCTTCCAATTCTGATAGTTGCATTCTTCTATATTTTCCAGCGACATCTAGGTCCATATTCCATCTCTTTATGGCCCAGTGTGCTTTGAACTCTAGTTCAACAGGTAGGTGGCAAGTCTTCCCGTACACCAATTGGTATGGAGACATTCCAATTGGGGTCTTGTATGCTATCCGGTATGCCCAGAGTGCATCGAATAACTTGTATTTCCATGTTGTTCCCATTTCATTTACTGTCTTCTGAAGAATATTCTTGATTTGCTTGTTGGAAGTCTCTGCTTGGCCACTTGTCTGAGGATGATAGGGGGTAGCGACGTTGTGACGGATTCTATGTTTTGATAGATATTGCTTGAAGCATTTGTCGATGAAGTGTGCTCCTCCATCACTTATCACTACTCTGGGGACTCCAAATCTTGGAAATATAATTTCTTCAAACATCCTCTTTGAACTGATGTTGTCGGCATGCTTGCAAGGTAGTGCCTCTACCCACTTGGAAACATAATCAACTGCCACCAAGATGTACTCACACTTCTTTGATGGGGGAAATGGACCCATGTAGTCTATTCCCCAAACATCAAAGAGCTCAATCTGAAGGTTGTTGGTGAGTGGCATGACATCTCTTGTGTTTATGTTCCCGTGCCTTTGACATGGCCCACATCTTCTGATATATTGCTTCGTGTCTTCATACATTGTAGGCCAGTAGAATCCACACTGCCAGATCTTTGAATGTGTACAGAATGCTCCATAATGACGTCCATATGGTGATGAATGACATCTGTCGATAATCTTCCATCCTTCCACAGTGGTCACACATCTCCTGAGTAAGCCATCAGAGCATACCCGGAAGAGGTATGGGTCATCCCATATATGTGAACGACTTTCTTGAATAAGCTTCTTCTTGTTTGCTCCTGGTGGTACATACCCTGAAACCATAAAATTAACAATATCTGCATACCAGGGGTCAGACCTGTTAATCCCGTAGAGCATGTCGTCCCGGAGTGAATCATTGATGGGGGTTTCCTGTGGATTCTTAAAGTACATTCTAGACAAGTGATCAGCAACAGAATTTTCTACTCCCTTTTTATCTTTTATTTCTAAGTCAAATTCTTGAAGTAATAATATCCATCTAATCAGGCGAGGTTTAGCATCTTTTTTAGTGAGCAGATATTTTAGTGCAGCATGATCAGTGTAAACAATTATTTTAGCTCCAACTAAATAAGATCTAAATTTATCAATGGCAAAGACAACAGCCAGAAGCTCTTTTTCAATGGTTGCATAATTAAGTTGAGCTCCTGTCAAAGTTTTACTGGCATAAGCAATTGCATGATGCTTCTTATTTTTAGTTTGTCCCAAAACTGCCCCCACAGCATAATCACTAGCATCACACATAATTTCAAAAGGCAACAACCAATCAGGGGGTTGAATGATTGGTGCAGAGATGAGTGCTTTCTTTAATAAATTGAAAGAAGTTAGACATGCATCATCAAATTCGAAAGGAGCATCCTTGGCTAGCAAAAGAGTAAGTGGTCTAGGAATAAATGAAAAATCTTTTATGAATCTGCGATAAAAACCAGCATGGCCAAGAAAGCTTTGAATTCCTTTTATATTCACAGGTGGAGGTAGTTGTTCAATTACTTCAATTTTAGCTTTGTCTACCTCAATACCTCTTTCAGACACTAGGTGTCCCAGCACTATTCCTTCCCTAACCATAAAATGATATATTTCCCAATTAAGGACTAAGTGCTTTTCTTCACATCTTTGCAAAACCTTATCTAAGTTTTCAAGACAACTATTAAAAGTTTTTTCATAAACAGAGAAATCATCTATGAAAACTTCCATAATCTCTTTCAATCATATCAGAAAATATAGACATCATGCATCTTTGAAAAGAAGTTGGTGCATTACATAACCCAAAAGACATTCTACGGTAAGCATAAGTTCCGTATGGGCATGTAAAAGTGGTTTTGCTTTGATCATCGGGATGGATCGGGATCTGGTGATATCCTGAATATCCATCTAAGAAATAGAAGAACGAATGGTTCGCTAATCGCTCTAGCATCTCATCTATGAAAAGGTAAAGGAAAATGATCCTTCCTTGTGGCTTTGTTCAGTTTTCTAAAGTCTATGCACATTCGCCATCCTGTGACGGTGCTTTGCGGAATTAGCTCGTTCTTTTCATTCATAATAATAGTCATGCCTCCCTTTTTAGGCACAACTTGAACTGGGCTCACTCACTCACTGTGCGTCACAGGATATATAATCCCTGCATGCAGCAACTTTATAACTTCCTTTTTAACTACCTCTCTCATAGTGTTGTTAAGTCTACGTTGGGGCTCTCGAGAAGGTGTAACAGAAGGATCTATTGGAATACGATGGGTACAAATCATAGGACTGATTCCTGTAAGATCTTGAAGTGAGTAGCCGAAAATTGAGTGATGTTTCTCAAGAATGGTCATTAATCGCGGAATTTGATCCTGAGTGAGTTTATCACTAATGATCACAAGAAACTCTGGATTATTATTTAGGAAAGCATAGATAAGTCCGGGTGGTAAAGTTTTAAGCTCTATGGGAGGTCTAGGTGTTTCTGCAAACTCATCTAAGGGTTCAGGTTCAGAAGGTTCAGCTTCTTCTTCTGTGAAGAAAGGAGTTTCATCTTCTAAGTCTGGTTCATCTAAGAGCTCTAGTGATGTAGCCTTTACCCCCTCCATAGGATCAGGCAAAAGATATGACTCGGCCTTATTATTCAAGGAGTGTGAAATTGTTGTTGGAAATTTAAAAGTTTTCCCAAAAGAAATGTGTAGCTTTCCAGTATGACCTTCATAAAGGAGTCTTCTAAAAGGTTGTCCTATCAATAGGTCGAAGTCCCATGTATCAAAGATATAGAAGTTCAAATGAACCATGGAGCCTTCTACCATAAGAGGTAGGACATTAATAATTCCAAGACTGGGGACTAATCGTCCCGAAGAATCCTTTATGACCTTTGTTGTGGGGGTTAAAACAAGATTTTTAAATAATTTAAGTGCAAAAGATTCGGACATGATGTTGATCCCCACAACAGGATTATAGAGAGCATCAAATCGATCAGAATTATAAGCACATCGAATAGTTATAGAGGGTGTGTCCAAACGGATCACATCAGAGGAAAGCTCTGATTCATCCAACCACTCGCTACTCATGACTGAAATAAGCTCTCTCAATTGATATTCAGTTGGCAAACAAATGCTAAGATGGCCATTTTGGGGTCTGTTAATAGAATGGTAGTTTGAAATGTTTCCAAAATCAGCAAAAAGATCAGATTCTATATCCAGCATGAAGTCTGGTGGTGGAATTTCTTCCTTTTGTGGCTCAGAACCTGGGATAGCTAAAGTAGATGAACAATTTGGCAGAGTGTCTACTTCGGCTTCGTGGGTTTCATCATGAAGGGTATTATCTATCTCAGCTTCTAGGATTCTATCTAGGATCACTCTAGCTTCATCAGTAGGGATGCAAAAGAAAGAACCTCTAGACATTGTATGCAGCATTTGTTTATGATTTTTCTGAAGACCTCGAAAAAAGTGAAATAAAAGAACAGGGTCTTTAAGATTAAGGTTTGGACTAGATTCTAAAAGATCAGAAAAACATTTCCAGGATTTTCCCAAAGTTTCATTATCTTTTTGTTTAAAAGATAGGACTTCGAGTCTAAGGTCGCCGATACGGTCGAGGGAATAAAAATCTAGACAAAAGTTGGCTCATAAAACTCCCCATTCACCTTGTTGTTGACTTACCTTCTGACTGTACCATTGTCTAGCTTCTCCCCTTAAAGAAAAAGGAAAAAGCTTCCAACGTAAAGTTTTATCAGAAATGCCTTCAATGCGAAGACAATCACATGTTTGCTCAAAATCTCTAATATGAAGGTAAGGGTTTTTGTCTTTTTTTCCCAAAAAAGATAGGTTTTGAATCATGGCAATCAACCTAGAACTTAACCTATACTGGGATGTTTGGATAGGCTGTGATGACTCCCATGGTAAAAGGTCAGTTTCCGAAGGTGTTGCAAATTCATGGATCGATTTAGAATTTTGGTTTTCCATAAGGTAAGAGTAAATAAATACAGAATATAAAAGATAAGAAAAGATAAAAGTATAGGTACAAGCTAGTAGTAAGACTCAAGGTTATCTCTGCAAACCGTCTTTCTCCCCGGCAACGGCGCCAGAAATGCTTGTTGATATTTGGGAACGCAATAAGGAATTGATCCGCAAGCGCACGGATATCGGTGAGCACTTCACCCGAGAAGTTATCTAGAGTATCATATTTATTTTTTTAGCACTAGGAGAAAGTGTGCATCTAACTAACCTGGTCTATTACTACTAACCCTTTAGGCTACAAAGAATGTTTCTCGATGTGAGTGATATATAGAGAAGACTACAACCGTAATCTCTTTCTAATCTTGGTAAGGATGATCTACTATTCTATTGGGGAGGCTAACGGAATCTAGACACCACAGAGGATGTTCAACCCGCACCTATAAACCCTATCCTTCCTGCTAACGAGATATGGTCTGCAAAGGTAACTCGAAAATATCACGTTCCTCGCTACTACCACAGTCTAGCTAGTCAAGGAATATCTATGAGTATCCTAGCCCAAACACCACGTCTACGCTAGAGATGATTACTCTAAACTCTACGCGAAGAGATTAAAGTAAACTCATAAACGAAAAGAACAATAAAACAAGAACTTACTAGAATTTAGAAGTCAAAATACTGAAGAATCCTAGGAGCAAGCTTCGGGTTAGGAGAACTTGATCTCGCAGGTACAAGCTCGGAGTAGACACCGATAGGCCGGGCTTCCTCCGATCTACACCTCCACTCAATCTCTCTCAATCTAGTAGAAACTAGAAGATCTATTTCTACTCACATTGGTTGCTAAGCCTAAAAAGAAATTTTATTTAGAGGAGAGGTATTCCTTCGAGGGCTCCTCCAACTCTATGATGAACTTGTCTCCTCCAGGGGCCAGGGGGTCTGGTTTTATAGTCCCCTCAAGTGAACGTGAGCCGTTGGATCAAACCGACATTGATTGGACGGTTATCCTTGATCCTTTAGGTCGGTGGAGATTAGTTACAAAAGAGAGTCTTGATCCAACTCTGTAGGGGGGCGGGCGCCCAGGTCAACTGGGCGGGCGCCCAGGGCCTGGCTCCGTTCGGCCTCCGCTTCCTTCCCGTGGCTTCTAGAGTCTTCTAGATGGTAGAAAATTGCGCGGTGCGTTGATATCTCTATGTAATCCCGACATGTGGGCCTTTCTTCCTTATTTCCTGATTACCCCCTGTAGAAACAGATAAACAACAAAACTCATGGAATTCTGTCAGATCAAACCCTAATTCTAGGTGTTGTTTGCATATTGGTCCTTTGTCTTGTTTATTTGATAATTAAAATTGATACTTAAGAACCGTCAACACTTGTCACTTTGTGTTCTTGCTTTTTGTGTTGCTCTCTACTTGTTTATTTGTGATTCTAGGGTTTGGTCCCGATCTACAAATTGGTGGCTCTCTAAGGTCAAGGAAGCACTTGAATTACTTTATCTCACCACTAGGAAGTGGGGTTGTAAGTTATTGGCTTCACAAAGTTCATTTAAGCACTTGTAGTTCATTTCCAATAGGCGTCTGAACTTCTGACAGTTTGCGTTGGAAGTTCTGACGACGTCGGAAGTTCCAACCTAAACTGTCATCACTTCCGATAGTTGCTGACAAGTGACTTTGAGTTGTGTAGAAATTTTTAGATATGCCTATTCATCCCCCTCTAGGCGACATCAAAGTCCTTACAAGTGGTATCAAAGCTAGGATCTCAATTTCAGGCTTAACCGCCTTGAGAGACGATGTCAACAAGTCAAGAGGTATCTCTAAAACTTCTACTTTTAGATGGTTCAAATTATGCATCTTAGTCTACTAGTGTGCTTGATATTTTTAGGGCCATGGGTCCTCATATCGAGCGGATTGTAGATGTGAGTATTTCACCTCCTAGTGATGATTTATACTATCTATCTAGAGATGAAGTGAACTTCTTACAACACAATACTCAAGCTACTAATATCTTATTTAGTGCTTTGAGTGAAGATGTTTTTGATACCATCATATTTGGAGATGGTGAACCGCTTATGGATGCTCATCTTATTTGGACTGCACTCAAAGAATGATTTGATAAGTCCAAATATGATGAGAAGTATCTCTCATTGGAGGATCCACTTGAGGAGTGCTCAACTTCACCAACAAGTGATGAGCCTCAAGTGATTCTGTCAAATGGTCAAAGTGATCATGTCACATCCACTTCCTCATCAACATATGACTCATCAGAAAGTGATGAAATGGTTGGTGAGAACAATGTTTTTACATGTGGTACTTCTACTTCCTCTTGTTTTTGTCAGACTAACATTTTGAAGGAAGAAGAAGATTGTGATCGATGGAGGCCAAATGATGAATCCACCCCACCGAGAAGCTCAACTCTCTATGCCACTTCTCATGTGGATCTCATGGCTAAGAAAGAGAAGAATGTGGCAAGTGAGAGTGAGAGTGAAAGTGAGAGTGAGTGTCACACCCTGGTTTTCAAAAAAAGACCAGAGTTGTCATATGTGTGCCCATGAAGTCCACACATACAACAAAAGAATATAAATATTAGAAACAATGTTATATATAGCGGAAAACATATTTATAATAACATTTACAACTACCAGAGTATGCAGAAACAGTAGCTAAACTTCTTAGGCTCCATTCTTCTCAGGGACAGCTGACTGGGAGCTCCGTATGCCAAACACTTCTCATAAGCTTTTAGAAAACTCCATAACATCTTTGTCCTTCTTCTGAGCAGCACTTTAGTACACACTGTGGTGTGGGGGAAATAGCAAGGGTGAGTTCATGTCGAACTCAACAAGTACAGGCGGAAAGTATAATGACATGCAAGGCTTAATCAAAGGAAAAGTTGACACTGTTTAACTGCAGGTGAGCTTTTTAAGTTGACAAACTTTTATTATAACTCTTTTATTTAAACAACCTATTACTAGATATGAGTGAAGCATCCCAACCCTTAGTAGATGAAAGTACATTAACAATATTGTTAATCACCATTATGACAATTATTATTATTAAGATTTCCGAGGTAGCAACCGCAGATAGTAACTTGGGGTAGCAACCCCATTAAGGTCATGGGATAGCAATCCCAAGTAAGAACACAAGATAGCAATCCTGCCAACATGGAATAGCCATTCTGCCAAAGCACGAGGTAGCAACCTCAACCAAATTCTGCCTCCAAGTTCCATGTGATTCCAATTTGCTCATCATGTGAGAGTCTGGGTAGCTCGTGACTGTGAGCATGGCTGATATATCTGTTTTATACTCTACAGAGGTGTGGACTTTCACTCCAAGTCGTGATTCCCATTTACTTGGGGTCGCGACTCCCCAAAACACTACCAAGGTGAGCAGGTAGGGTCTCACTACAAGACCTTTCATACGGTCCAACTAATAGGATGCCACTCGTAAGTTTTGGCCGGAGCGCGCGGCAGCCGTGCCCATAGCAATGGGACCCCGAACTGACCGACCTCTTAATATGAATACCCAAGCTACTTCCTTACGCCTACCCGAAAACTAACACCCTACTAGCAGAGGTCCTGATAATCCGTCAAGCTAGAGCCATATAGCTTGGAGCTGCATTGTATGTCCAAGGGGACCGCTCCATGACTAAGTCCTTATGGAGGGCGGCAACGAGTACCCCCAGAAACTGGGCCAAGCTCCAGTACTCGTTCCCCCTTTCCTCAACAAACCACAATGCTCGCAAGCACCGCAACATCTCCATCACGGAAGTGACCATTACTCATCATTTAAACATTAATCATCATTGAAGAATTTATTAAGCAATATTATTTACTTCCATTTATTATATGGAATAGATGAGCAGAGCAGCTAAGCATATCTACTGTTCACTAAACTACCCATGTATAAACCCAAGTATGGGTTTGCAGTATTAAGACACATGCAATGGAAAATAAATGTATTTAAAGTTCATAGGTACACTATGATCAAAGGGTGCCTGCACTTGCCTTTTTCCCAGAGTTTAACTGCTTAGAAGTCTTCAGCTTCTATCTTTCAATCATTAGCTTCTATTGCACTTGTCGATCCTTAGTTCCTTGTCTTTAGCTCTAATGAACCGTTGAAAGCCCTAGTTTGGTTTTGGATAATTGATGAAACCCTAGTACTAACCTCTATGCTAAGTGTGTGTAGACTTAATGAGGTTGGTACATGCCAAGTGTTGGAGCAAGAGGTGATGATGGTGATGACCACAAGATGATCAAGTGCTCAACTTGGAAAAGAAGATAGAGAAAAACAAAACCCTATGGAGATCAAGGCAAAAGTATTGCTTAGGGTTTTGGGTTTGGTGATCAAGACACCATAGAGGGTGTTATCACATTTAGGATAGATAGCCGTACTATAAAGAGGGGAATTCTTTGGCTAAGCGGTTATCAAGTGCCACTAGGTGTCATTGTTCTTTTGCATGCTTTTAGAACCTAGTGAGCAAACTCAACTCCTTCAAAGAAATTGTTTGTGAAAATGCTAACACACGTGCACTTGCTGGTTTACACTTTGTGGTGTTGGCACACTTTGAGAAGGAGGTGGAGTTTGAATGGTAGAGACAAGATGGGTTTTTGAGAAAATGAAGTGCATATTTTCTATTGCGCTGGTGGGAAGTTTGGAGAAGTCACGGGAGAAACTCTCACCGGACGCTCTGCGCGGAGGCACCGGACGCTGGCCTTTAGCGTCTGGTGTGCTGTCGGGTGTAGCAGAGTGCACCGGACGCACCAGAGAGAGTCCGGTGCCCAGCGTCCGGTGTGCGGGCACTTTGGCGACCTTCTCTGCGCATGAGTCCGGTGAGCACCGGACGCTAAGGGTGCGTCTGGTGGCTCGCGTCCGGTGACCCTGCGAGTTTGCTGAGCTCTCTGCGCACGGGTCCGGTGTGCACCGGACGCGTCCGGTGCACAGCAGGTGACCGTTAGACTTTGACACGCGGCTGACGTTGGAGCACCGGACGCAGGTGTTGAGCGTCCGGTGCCCCTTTAAGAGCGTCCGGTGACCCCGAGTTAGACCCAGTGAGAGAGCCAACGGCTCTATTTGTTTGAGGGGTCTATAAATAGTTGTTGGCCGGCTTAGGGCTCACTCTCTTGGCATTCTAGCATACTTGACATACTTGTGAGCCTAAGCAAACACCTCCCACTCATCTCCTTCATAGATTATACATCTTTGTGAGATTGGGAGTGATTCCAAGTGCATTTGCTTGAGTAATTGCATCTAGTGGCACTTGGGGATCGATTTGGCTGCGGTTTTCTTGTTACTCTTGGTGGTTGCCGCCACCTAGACGGCTTGGAGCAGCGGAGGAGCTTTGGCACGAGTTGGTGATTGTTCGTGGCCATCTCCCGGTGATTGTGAGGGGTCTTGTACCTTCCCCGGCGGAGAGCCGAAAGGTAACTCTAGTGGATTGCTCATGTCATTGAGTTACCTCACTTGTGGGTAGGTTCTTGTGGTGTCCTAGTGAGGACGAGATTCGTGCTACACCTCTTAGCCACCGAACCACCAAGTGTTGGTCGACACAACGGGGACGTAGTGTGCCGGCAAGCACGTGAACCTCGGGAGAAAAATTGGTGTCTCAATTGTGTTTGATTGGCATTCTCCCGGTGCTTGATTGTTTATGTTGGTGATTGGTTGATCCCCTACATGGTGGTATAAACATCTCTTCTTATCTCTTACATTCCCACAAACTAGCGTAGCTTACTACTTGTATAGAAACTTTAGGTAGCTCTTTAGTGTAAGTAGAAACATAGCTCTTGTGTGCCTAGTGATCATATCAACTAGAATTGTTGGATAGGTGGCTTGCAAACACCCCTTTAGAGCTAGAGCAAAAAGCTTCGCTTTGTTATTTACTAACCACTTGCTCTAGTAAGTTTTGTAGATTTTTTAAATAGGCTATTCACCCCCCTCTAGCCATATTAGGACCTTTCAACCGTGCCTTCTTCTACTCGAAGCAAACAAGCAACACAAATAGACAAACCACAATCACGACTAAGAACATACGACAATCAAAAGAAAAGCTTGGAAAGAGCGCGCTAAACGACACGGCTCATTACTACGATCGTGACCACACAAGAACGATTGAGACCAGAGCTATAGTTAAACAGACACAACTATCGAGACTTGCAACATAACAGAGAAGACAAACTATACACTTGCTGTATTTTATTTGATGAAATAAGATGATAGACATTTCGGAGAAATATGGTAATGTTGGACTAACCAAATTATGTTGCATTATAAAAGTCAAAGTTAAACTTTAGTCATATTTTATTTATAAATAATTATATACCACTGAAGCCAATTAAGCATTTATAGTTTTGAAATATAGAATATATGAAAGCAACTAATGGAGTGATTATATATCATGTTTAAACTAATCAAGTTATAATTAATAAAGAAACATTAAAGTTGATATTAATAATGTGAGCAATTATTTATTTATAAAAGATCAAAATTATAAATATAAGTTACTTTTAATTCAAAAAGACTTTAGATAAATATTACTAAATTATTTATGTGCTTCATGTTTAAATAATCAAATTATAATTAAGAAATATTTAAGTTGTTTATAAAGATACCGAAGTGTAAACATATTTTTTTAATTAATTAAATAGAAATGCATTCAACACATTAATCAGATTAACTATATTTGTAAACACGAGACAATAAAAATAGCATTGCTAATATGTAGTAGGTTACACCGACATAGTCACAACGCAACAAGAACCGAATTACAATTCTAGATTGTTTCTAATTTAAAAGCTACTCAATAAATATTAATCAAATTACATTTAAATAAATAAATTCAAGAATAAGTTACATGATAAATATTTATACTACTGCGTAGAGCGCGGCGATACGAAACTAACGCAACTCGAACGACTTAAGCTAAAATGATTAAATAGCGGGGATTAAAATATTGATGGCAAACTTGTAATTAACTCATCTTCAACCTGAAGTCACGCACGTGAATCAGTGGTGACCTTTGTGCAGGAAGGGAAGGGGCTCGGCCAAGGGCCTAGGCGGCTCGGCCAGGACATGGGCCGGTGGCGCCGCGGCGTCAGGCCGTGGCCACAGGGCGCCCTGCGAGGCGGGAGAAAAGGGGGATGGCCAGCGTCCATTTCAGCAGCAGTTGCGGTCAGGAGCTCGCCGGAGTTCGGCGAGATTGCGCGGCCGGGCATGGAAGGCCGAGGCAAGGGTATGGGCGGGTGCGGTTTGGCGTCGCGAGCACGATGACGAGCAAAGCGGTGGCAGAGGCTGGCTCGGGGCAACGTGACGCGCGGCGGAGCGGCTCAGTGCCGGCGGCACAACTACGGTGAGGGCATGCGCACGACTGCGAGAGGGAGGATGAACAGAAAGGGCAGCGGCGGATTCCTTACCATACAGCGAAGCTCGGGGAGCCGTCCTCGTTGCCGGATATGCAGCGGCAGCAGAGATCGACGGCGGCGCGGAAACCGGAAGGCAGCGGCTATGGCGGCTGGCGCTGCTAGGGCACCAGGTGACAGCGGCAGCTTCCCTAGGGTTCAGGGAGGGGCGTGGGGCTCTATGCAGGGCCTTTATAGGCTCGGCCAACCACAGGGTGTGCGTGGGCGCACGCATCGATTCTGGCGGCGCCATCCCGCACGATGCGGACGGAGGTTGGGGACGACCGGCATCACTGATAGATGGTGTCGGGGGCATCAGTGGCTCGGGCAAGGGGCAGCACGACTAGCAAGTGGGCCCCGCATAGGCAGCGGCAGAGAGCTAGGATGGGAGCACGGGCCGCTGCTGCTGGGCTAGCGCAGCTGGGCCGAGGCCCAAGGGCGGAGGAGGGAGTGCTGAGGCTAGGGCAGGCCGGGAGCAGGCCTCAAACTGGAGCAGGCTGAGATTGAGGGAGGGAAAAGAAAATCCCTTTTCTTTTTGTAAAACGAGATTTCTAAACTATTTTACTAAACTAATTTTAAAACCTTTTTTGAATTCCTAATTTGACATTACTTTGGAGCTTGTTTTCTTCACTACTTTTTGAAAACAAAACCTATTTTCTTTTAAACATATTTTTCAATTATTCTTGACTCAAATTTGAATTAGGTTTCAAACTAAGGTTTTAAAGCGCTATTTTTAAATCGAGAAGGGACTACTCGTGGCTTACTCGAATTTTGAAATTTATTTCTCACACAAACCAAACAAAGCTAGGGCACAAAACACAAAACATCAAACAAAGCACCCTTCACTTACATTATAAAAGTTTTTAAAATTTCACATTTTTCTTAATTTAAAATAACAACAATTAATAAAATATTGTAATATTTTAGGAAAATTTTAAATCCTTATTTAATTTAGTGTTTTCTAATAACAATCCAAAATTAAAAATTTTGGAGTGTTATAGTGAGAGTGAGAGTGAAGATGAAAGTGATGATGATGAGATCGATCAACATCTTGCACGCCTAAGCAAGAAAGACAAGTTGATGGTGCTCAAGCTCATAGAGAAAATTGAATATCAAGAAGAAAAAGTCCACGAGCAAGATGAGTTTGTCATAAAAAAGATCAAATGCTTGGAGAAGTTGACCAAAGAGCATGAAAAGCTTCAGTGCTATCATGCTAGTTTGGTCAAAAGGTATGAAAACTTATCAATTGAGCCGACTCATACTATTAACTCTCTATCTTGTGTTGCTCAATTAGAAGATGAGAATGATATGCTCAAGGACAAAGTGGAGAGTCTCACTAGTAAGAATGAGACTTTGCAAGAAAGTCATGATGAGCTCTTGTGCTCTCATGAGAAGCTTGTTGATTCTCATCTCATGCTAGAAATAGCTCATGAGGTTGTGGTAACATCGGTAAAATCATATCAACCTCACACTCACAAGTGCACATGCACACAAGTTTCATATGTTTTATCATGTGCTAACAATTGTTGCTCTCAAGCAAGTCAACCTTCTGTTGAGCATGTACTTGTAGAAACATGTGATGACTCCATTACAAAAGAAAATGAAGAGCTCAAGGAAGAGGTTGAGAGGCTAAGAAGGGATTTGATTCAATGGAAGGGCAAGTGCAATGCTCAACCTTCTCAAGATAACCATGAAGACATGGTGAAGAAGCTTGAGAAGGGATCAACTGATGCATGCATCAAGCACTATCTTGAAGGTCACAAGTCCAATAGTGGCAAAGTCAAGGGACAAGCTAGAAATGTGCAATCTATCCAGAATGCAGCAGTTCCACTCAAGGTTATGAAGGTCCTAGGATGCAACAATGCCTCATCCTAGTGCGATAATGTTGCACCTAGACAGAACAAGAAAGTCCCTAAGGGCACTCATTTGCAATTTCAAGAAAAGAGGACTCACATCACTTGCTTCAGGTGTAAGAAGGAGGGTCACTATTGATGCAAAAATAGATCTGTGAACACAAAGGGCTAATACCCAGATTCGATGTCAAGACGTGCCAGTCGATTTGACCTAATAATCGACAAGGATGAAGATCCGAACACTTTGGTCCCGACAACAGCGATGCGCCCGGATGTCACGGCCAAGAGGTGTTCACACGGAACTCAAGAATCGCTGAGTGTGACTCGCCAAATCAATGAGAACTCGTAAAAAGAAAAGTATGCAAATTAACGAAGTCGTGAAAAGTAGATGTAAAAGTAGGGATAAACGGGTATTTGATATATTGATTGATGTCTCTATTACATTGCTGCTAGGTCTATATTTATACCCTAGCCTAAAGAGTTACAGCCAAATACGACTAGGACTTTGATTAAAGCAAACAAGACTCTTACATATAAGGCATACTCGAACAACTATAGAAAAAGAAACAACATGTACCTACTCCTACGTCTGCCTAAATTACGATAAAGTCTTCATCGGCTCCTGCTTCATCAGCATACACACGCCCTTCCAGCAGTAGTCTTCATGTCCTCCATCAGCATCGACAACCATAAGTCTTATCGGCACCAATCAGCAAACATTACTTTCGACCTTATACTGAACCTGAATAAGCAGAATCCTCCTACCGACCATCTCCTATCATCGGCACCATCTTTATTGGTTGATCCTCATCGGTATTCTTCTGCTGTAATATAAT
This sequence comes from Sorghum bicolor, assembly GCF_000003195.3. Lineage (NCBI taxonomy): Eukaryota > Viridiplantae > Streptophyta > Magnoliopsida > Poales > Poaceae > Sorghum > Sorghum bicolor. Next base: position 18,163,533 of record NC_012877.2, read on the forward strand.
AACCTTTCTATTACCGACCAGTCTGTTTTAATTAACTTGACCTGTTCCAAAAACGGTGTCAACAGTCACCATGTGAGAGATTGCACCTTGAAGAAAGGAGAGACGAGCATGAGCAAGATCCAAGAGAAAAAGAAGATGGCTCATGTCAAGTGCCTCAAGTGTTCTAACATGGGACACAATGCATCTAGGTGTTCCAACAAGGCTAATGTCTAAGCAACACTTCCAAACAAGAAGATAAGAAGAATCAAGAGGAAGTGTTATGGATGTAATAGGAAGGGTCATGAAATTGCATCATGCCCCTACATGAAGGATGAAGGCTTGGCATCATCAAGAAAGAGGCTTGTCAACAAGGTAGCAAACAACAAGCAAGATAAGAATATGTCTTGCAAGAACAAACACCACACTTGCTACACTTGTCGAGAAAAGGGACATCTCAGTATAGATTGTCTCATTGGTAACACTCCTAAGCTCAAGTCATCAATTAATTCAAATATGATTAGGAGGCCCAAAAATGACACTTGTGCTAGAAATGTGATTGGTTCACCACGTGCTAGCACAATGGTCATTTGGGTGCCTAAGTCTCTTGTGACTAACCTTGATGGTTGATAAGTGTTTTAGGTACTTGAAGGTGATATGAAGCTTTGGGATGCTTGAGCAAGTTGGTTGAAAACATTCACTCAAGCTATCAATCGATTCATATTGTATTTTCTTATATGATTGACCCAAAGATGAATCAATGGAAATATTTCAAACTTCATATTCACCTCGATAACTAGTACCTAACCCTCGCTAGCTAGCCACTTGACTTGTGTAGTTTTTAATAGTTCACAAATATGTGTTTGTTTGTGAATTATTAAGAGTGGCTAGAGTACCTTACACTTAAATGATTCATTTGCCATATGATGCTTTTAATGGCTCTCTAGTAGAGCCACATCTTATTCATGATGTAGGTAATGAGGAACCACCTTGGAAGAATATCAAGAAAATGGACACTGGTGATATGAGACCAAAGAAGTCCAAAGTTACAGTGATAAGGATATCATCAAGCTGCTGCTACACATAATTATGTTGACACCTCTGTTGGCAAATCTTAACGCACACCGGCTAGAGTAAGATGTGACAAGTATCTAGAATAGTGGCGCCTAACTAGCACTGCTTAAATGCAAGCCTGAGCTCTTACTAGGATAGGTTGTCAGGCTACCCTGAGCAACGACTCTAGGAATGCTAAGCAATGCTAAGCTCTAGCGATGACGCAAGATGTACCAATGGTAACTCTGCAAGCGCACAGATACGGATGTAGCACTTGAACCGTGGTGAGTATCATCGGTGTCAAAATTTATAGTTCGTCTAAGGGAAAGCGTGCTAGAGGAGATAGTAAGGAAGAGAAATCCTATCTCAGCTAGGATCAACTAAGGTAGTGAGGTAATTAAGACGTAGAGGAAGGTTGATGTTGTTCTGGATAACTCTAAGATAACTAGTGTAGTGTAGCTAGGTGGGAGGACAACGAGTGAGAAAAGACTCCTATGACTCTAACTTTACTCCTGTGAACTAATCTAATCTAGTAGTGGACACACACTAATGTCGCTAAACTTAACTGCTTGTTTGTTGGAAGTCGACTGTAATAGGGGGACGAAACTCCTATCCAAGCGGACTCGTTTCTTATGAGCGCCTACAGACTGTACCCGACGTAGATAGAACCTACTGGAAAGCAGAGGCCTATCACGCTTCGCCGCCCGCCCGCTATCACGTTTGATACGGTGGTATTCAAGGGCGGGATTTAGCCTAAGCACCACGCTTATGCTAACTCCTACTACTCAAACTAAGTATATGACTGTTGACGCAAAAACTGGTCTGCAAACACAAAGGGCTAATACCCGATTGAAACGTTAAGACGTGCCAGCCGATTTGACCTTACTATCGGCAAAGGTGATAACTCGAATACTTTAGTCCTGACAACAGCGATGCGCCCGGATGTCACGGCTAAGAGGTACTCACGCGGAACTTGAGAACGCGCCGAGCCTAAGTCGACGAATTCCTAAGAACTCGTAATGAAAAGGAAAAAGTATGACGAAGTCGTCGAAAAAGTAGATGCTGGAATATGAGTAAAAACGTGTGTTTGATTGATTGATAGATGTCTTACTACAAGGTCCTAGGGTCTATATTTATACCCTGCTCAAAGAGCTACAACCAGACACGATTAGAATTCGAATTCCAAATTACACGAAATCCGTATACAAAACGACTTAAATATTTAAGGAAATAACAAAACTATCCCCCGTGACAAACTGAAACTCTGTCACAAACCATCGGCGGCTGCCGAACTCTTCCTTCGTATCATCGACAGACTTCCTTGTCATAGTCATCGGCAGACTTTCTCATCATAGCAATCGGCACAGACACATCACCGCCTGTAGACTTAGTCACGTTCAACTTCTCCTTCATCGGCAACCACCCTCATCGGCAACTCATCCTGTAAACAAACACTGCCGTGTTATCCTGCCAACCTGGACAGGTGCCCAAAAACGGTGTCAACACATGCCCCCCAATTTCGGAGTATGAAATCATCAATGCTCCGAAATTCTTTGCAGTAATGATGCCTTTCCCCGTAATTAATGCTCCTAATCTGGTAATCGACAACCTCAATCTGAACAACTCTGATCCTATTCTTCCGCATATTCCTCGAAACCCTCAACTTCCTAAACGGGCATTTCTTTCTCAACCGTACATCGGCAATATTATCGTTACAAAGATCTACCAACGAACTGATCAGGACGTTCGTACAGACGGCTATCTTCACCTTACTCGCCCATCGACAATATGACTGTTACAGGGCGCTGCCGATGGACCGACCAGGAGATCCCGCATAGCAAAATATCTCCAGATAATGACTGCTTCCCGTCAAATCACCTGCACAATCCCTCGATTATCGTGCGAACAGTTACCATATCTACCTGAACACCCTCGGATTTCTCGGATGCGGCAAGGAGATAAGTCAGATTTGCCCTTGCCCATTTTGTCTTATAAATAGTTCCTTCTCGGGTACTCCTTCTCCATCACATCATTCCATCATCCCAACTTTACTTTCCTAGCGGCGGCGCCATTCAACATCTCCAAGACCTCCGGCAAAAACTCCTCCTCACCAACCTGAAGCCCCAGGCATCCTCCTCGTCGCAAGATGGCTATTAGCTTCATCGTCCCTGAGGTCAGTCCTTCATTCCATCCCCAGTTCTTTTCTTCGCATCCCTGTTCATCCGTAATCCATTTTACTGAACATTTTCTTTTCTTTTCTTTGTGTTCTTTTCCTTTATTTCAAAACCATCAGGAAATGTCTAACAAAATCGTCATTCCCACCGATCAACCACACCTCCAATGCCTCGGCCCTCTAGGGGATCCAGATCCAACCAATCTCATTAACGCAGAAACCAATATGATCCCTTTCAGAGCCGAAAATTTTTCTCTAGATCTGTGGAAAGACACCTTCCGCTCTTGGCCCAGCCCCACCGTAGGGTGGAAAGACTGGTTCTTGAGAGTCAGCAACTCCAATGAAGTCCAATGGGGTGAGAGAAAACTAGATCAATGCATTAGGCTGTCCATTGCCGATATGCACAGGAATGAGTCACTGTTGATAGCTGCATCTTACTTTTGGTCAGACACCCTCAATGCTTTTGTCTTTGGCCACGGACCTGCTTCTCCTACTCTTGCCGATGTAGCCATGCTCACCGGTATAGATATATCTTCTGCCGATAGCACCCACTTCTTTGACACAGCTCCTAGTGCCAAAGTAGAGACTCGCGCTATCGGCGGCTAGTCAGGGTACATTCAGAAGTATCACGAGAAGGGACCTGTCAGTCTAAAAGAACAAACCACCTTTCTGAACATGTGGCTAGACAAGTTTGTATTCTGTGGTCGATCGGCAGGACCGACTTCCGTCTATCTATCGGCAGCAGAGAGACTGGCTAACGGTGGCCGATTCCCTCTCGGCCGATACTTGCTTGGCGCCGTTTACCATCTTCTCCATCAGGTGGCCAAGAAACTCCTGCTCGGCCAGTCTATCGGCAACTTAGGTGGCCCTTGGTGGTTCATTAACATGTGGCTTAATCTGCATCTGCACAAGCACCTCAACTTCAACCTGTTCACACAGCGTTTCCCAAGAGATATAACTGAAAATCATGTGCTGGGTGAAGAGGAATCGGCAACACGCGCTCCCTTGAACTTTGGCGAAGTTGTCATAGTTCTACCTGGTTCAGGGGGTAATCCAGATCAGATCGGCCGATTCTTCCAGACTCTGTACAAGGGTTTGGCCAGAGATGAACGACCGTGGTTGGCCTATGACGACCCAGACAGTATGCTGCTCCTGGTCTTCAATCCATTTGATGATGCTATTGACAGGGATAATGAGGTGATGATGGCAATTGTGACTCCTAGAGCCATACCAGTGAATTTCTTTGGTAGCACAAAAACCTCTCCCCAGACTTATGAATTTTACAACCCATCGACATTAGCTCGTCAATTAGCTTTCGGCCAGTTGCCGATTGCGCTCTGTTATGCCGATGTAATAAAACCCACAGAGCCCATCAACAACTTTCTTGAGTGGATTCGAGTAGCCCAACTACCACCGAATGCCGATACAGATGCAGATTTGTCAGAGTGGGTTCCAGCCGCTTTCATTACTCAGGCATACAAGCTATGGTGGGCAGAATGGAAAGAGCATCTATTCTGCAAGTCAGCCCTTTCATATCGCGGTATGATCGACCCCGAGTACAAAGTACCCGATGATGCTGTAAGTATTTCAAACTGGTGTCCCGATTTTTCAATCTTATTTTCATCGGTAACTCACCTTTGTATCCCTTTTGCACGTTGACAACATCCCTCCATCGGTTAGCAGAAGTGGTAAGCCGATCGACCTGCTTCCACCAGGCCCAATTTCTTCAATTGGCCACAATGCTCCCACTCTGGCTACCATTGTGCATTGAGGTGTACGCCTTAAGAAAGTCACCACCAAGAGAACTCAGACACCACCATCAGTAGCTGCTTCCACTCTGGCACAAGCTTTCATGGCAATTTGCCAACCCTTTTTCATTTATACCGATCACCTTTACATCAGCTATATTTGTATTTATAAACTCCTTTTTATTGCTGCAGCAAACCGGTGCATCGGCAAAAGCCAAACGTCAAGGTGCCGATGCCCCCCAGTCTAGCCAATCAAAGAGGAAGGGCGCCAAGAGTACCAGGGCCGGAACAAAGCGCCAGAAAGTGGCTACTCCTCCTCCTCCCCCGGTGTCTCCTATTCCGGTGGAATCTTCTCCCTCCCCTCCAGATGTAGAGATCCAGCAAGCACCATCTCTCCCTCATCCGCAGGAAGCACCAGAAGCAGACAAACCCCAGCAGGAAGAACCCCAAGTAGAAGGTACATTAGCTGACGTGGGTGGACAAACAACTGGCCCGGCAGGTCCAATTGCGTCATCGGCAGTTCCCCCAATTCAGACAAGCATTGTTCTTCCTCAGGGTAACATATTTTACTATATTGCCACCGATGAACTTATTCTCATTCAGCCTCATAACTTTTTCTTCCTTTCAGTCGATGTTTTCCCATCGGCAACCCTGGCCGATCAACCTATGGCCCCACCGGCATCTTCCAGTCAACGGCAAGAAATAGCCTTGAAGCAAGTAAGTCGCTCAACCTTCATCAGTGTTATTTGCCGATTCTCCGAGCATGAACTAACTTACTCTGTTTTTCTTTCCCAGGAACAAGATTCTCCCGATAGCCTTTTCTCCTTCGCCATCGAGATCTCTGAAGAAGAAGGTGAAGAAGCAAGTTCTTTCCAGACAGTCGGCATCACATCGGCAGAGATCAGGGCCAAGCTGGAAGAATTGTCGGCCCTCCTTCATCAAGACACGGCACACCTGATTGATGACTCCGACCCAGCCAAGATTCTGTTCAGGACTCTCAGAGGCCAGATTCCAACCGATGTTGAAGAAATCCTCTTCCAAGCCGCACATTTGGAGAGTCGTCACCTGCAGTACCAGAGGGCTTCTCGGCGTCTTGCTGATAGAGCTGCTCAGACTCAACTCTCTGAAGAGATGAGGAAAGAGAAACTCCTGACCGATGAGAAGCACAAGAACATCGTCATCTTGAGATCTTCAGGAGATACGCTGAAGCAGAAGATATCTGACTTATCGGCAAAAAGGGAATCCCTGTTGGCAGAACTCAAACAAGTGGAGGACGCCTTGTCCCAAGCCCAACAGGAAGAAAGTCAACTGCCAGAGACCATCAAGCTCCTTGAGCATGAGCGGAACGTCCACGGTCGCAAGGCACTGCAGTTGAAGAAGAAGCTGAAGCCGATAGAAGGCTCTGCCGATGACGATATCAAGGAAATAGAAGCAGCCAACCAAATCCGGCTACGCACCATATCAGCAATCCAGGCGCTGCTGAACACATGAAGCTCTCATCGGCAACACATCTGTGTTTTCCTGCTTTTTAGCTTCCTTAATGTCTTAGTCTAGCCGATAAGACTGTTATCGGCATCTTTTCAAACATTAAGTCTGGCCCCAGATACATTTTAATCCAGCCGATAGAAGTGTTATCGGCACTTAAACTTTTATGCATCGACCCATATGCTGGGGTAGTACTTCTTTAAATATTTGCCATTTAATGCTCTGGGAAATTCAACTCCTTCGAGGGTTTCTAGAATATAGGCATTACCAGGAGCCGATCGACTTATCCGATAAGGACCTTCCCAATTAGGAGACCACTTTCCAAACTTCAAACTTTTAGTCCCAATTGGCAAAATTAATTTCCATACCAAATCCCCATTGACAAACTCCTTAGCCTTTACTTTCTTGTCATACCATCTAGCAACTCTCTTCTTATTTTCTTCTATACTCATTAAAGCCTTTAACCGATGTCCCGCTAGATCATCTAACTCATCGGTCATCAAAGTGGCATAATCATCGGCAGCTAATTGATCTTGAAAAGATAATCGCCTAGATCCAGCCTTAATTTCCCAAGGTAACACTGCATCATGTCCATATACCAATTGATAGGGCGACACCTTGGTTGATCCAGGACAAGCCATCTGATAGGACCACAATGCTTCACTCAATAATGTATGCCACCGCCTAGGACTTTCTTCAATCTTTCGTTTGATAAGTTTGATAATTCCTTTGTTAGACGCTTCGGCCTGCCCATTGGCTTGAGCATAATAAGAAGAAGAATTCAACACTTTGATCCCCATACCGATTGCAAATTCATCAAACTCCCCTGATGTAAACATAGTGCCCTGATCGGTAGTAATTGTTTGAGGAATTCCAAATCGGTAAATGATATGCTCCTTCACAAAATCAATCATATTGGCCGATGTGACTTTCTTCAAAGGAATAGCTTCGACCCACTTAGTGAAATAATCAGTGGCAACCAGAATAAACTTATGCCCTTTGCTAGATGGTGGATAAATCTGGCCGATCAGATCAATAGCCCATCCTCGGAACGGCCAAGGCTTTGTGATAGGATTCATAGCCGATGCAGGTGCCCTTTGAACATTACCAAACTTCTGACACCCTTGACACCCTTTGAAATACTTAAAGCAATCCTCAAGTATAGTCGGCCAATAGTATCCATTCCTCCTAATCATCCACTTCATCTTAAAAGCTGACTGATGCGCTCCACACACCCCTTCATGAATTTCTCCCACCAAACTCCTAGCTTCATCATCTCCTAAGCATCGGAGAAGAATTCCATCAATAGTTTGATAGTATAATTCATTGTCAAGGAGCACATACTTGGTTGCTTGAAATCTAACTCGTCTTTCAACTTTCTTAGATGGATCTTTCAAATAATCAATAATTTCTTTCCTCCAATCATCGGCATTGATTGCCGATACTGTATTAATTATAGGCTGATATCCTGAGGCATGCTGAGCTAACCGATTGGCCTCTTCATTATGCAATCGGGGAACATGCTCTAAACAGAAATCTTTGAATTCCTTTAACAGTTGCATACTCCTCTCGTAATAAGCTATGAGAACTTCACTTCGGCATTCATAGTTCCCGGCCAATTGATTTATAACCAACATAGAATCCCCGAAGATTTCGACAGCATCAGCACGAACTTCTCTTAACAACTCCAACCCCTTGATCAAAGCCTGATACCCAGCCTGATTATTTGTTGATGTAGCAACAATCGGCAAAGAAAATTCATACTTCCTCCCTTTAGGGGAAACTAATACTACGCCGATCCCTGCTCCCCGGTCACATGTAGATCCATCAAAGAGAAGCGTCCAGGGCACAATTTCCAAAGCCTCCACTGCACCGCAATGTTGAGTCACAAAATCGGCCATAATCTGCCCTTTAACTGCCTTAGCCGATTCATAACGCAGATTGAATTCCGATAGCGCCAAAATCCATTTACCGATCCTGCCACTCATAATCGGCATAGATAGCATGTATCGGATCACATCATCTTTGCAAACAACAGTGCATTCGGCCGATAACAAGTAATGCCTTAACTTGATACACGAAAAATATAAGCATAGGCATAGTTTTTCAATGGCCGAATACCTGGTCTCAGGATCAATTAACCTCCTGCTTAAGTAATAAATTACACGTTCCTTCCCTTCAAATTCTTGAATTAAAGCTGAACCGATAACCATCCCATCGGTAGACAAATACAATCTGAAGGGCTTTCCTTGCTGAGGTGGAACTAGAACTGGAGGATTCATTAGATACTTCTTAATTTCATCCAGAGCCGACTGTTGCTCTTTCCCCCAAATAAATTCTTGATCGGCTTTTAGCTTAAGAAGAGGACTGAAAGCACAAATTTTACCAGACAAATTAGATATAAATCTCCTGATAAAATTTACCTTGCCGATCAAGGACTGGAGCTCAGTTTTGTTGGTAGGGGCCACTATCTTATTGATGGCGTCAATAGATCTTCGACTAACTTCAATCCCCCTTTGATGTACCATGAAACCAAGAAACTTTCCTGCCGATACACGAAACGCGCACTTATTGGGATTCATTTTCAATCCATGCCTCCTTGTGCACTCTAACACCTTTCGTAGATCGGTAAGATGTTTTGTGAAATCCCCAGACTTAACCACCACATCATCAATATAAATTTCCACCAGCTTGCCGATGAACTCATGAAATATAAAATTCATGGCCCTTTGATAAGTAGCACCAGCATTCTTAAGGCCAAAGGTCATGACTATCCACTCAAACAATCCAACATGACCAGGGCACCTGAACGCAGTCTTCGGAATATCTTCTTCGGCCATGAATATTTGATTGTACCCTGCATTACCATCCATAAAGCTAATGATTCGATGCCCAGCCGCAACGTCAACCAACAGATCGGCAACTGGCATTGGGTATCCATCCATCGGCGTAGCTTTATTAAGATTCCTGAAATCAATGTAGACCCGAAGTTTCCCATTCTTCTTGTAGACCGGAACAACATTGGAAATCCATTCGGCATACCGACACTGCCGAATAAACTTGGCTTCAATAAGTTTGGTTATTTCGGCCTTGATGTCAGGAAGGATATTAGGATTACATCGGCGAGCTGGCTGCTGATATGGCCGAAATCCAGACTTAATAGGTAACCGATGTTCAACAATTGATCGGTCTAAACCAGGCATCTCGGTATAATCCCAAGCAAAGCAATCTTTATATTCCTTTAACAAATCGGTTAATTGCTGCTTACACTCAGAATTTAACTTAGAACTAATAAAGGTAGGTCTAGGCTTATCACCACTACCTATATCTACTTCTACCAACTCATCGGCCGATGTGAATCCCTGGCCTAACTTTCCATCATCGGCGAACCTATCCATTAAAAATCTTCGTCAGAACCGACTGCTTGGATCGGTGGAATTTCGTAATCGGCAACCTTGAGAAAATCTTTCTCCCAAACTTCTCCTGAAATGCACCTGGTCCTCTCATAGGTGTCTGCTTCTGCCGATGCAATAACATAAGAAGAATCCCCCGGGACAATCTCAATTTTGTCACCTACCCACTGAACCAAGCATTGGTGCATTGTAGATGGGATGCAACAATTGGCATGAATCCAATCTCTTCCCAACAATAAGTTGTAAGCCCCCTTTCCACTGATCACGAAGAAAGTTGTCGGCAAGGTTTTGCTGCCGATGGTCAGCTCTACACATATTGCCCCTTTGACCGGAGACACGTTCCCTTCAAAATCTTTAAGCATCATATCGGTCTTGGTCAAATCCTGATCTCCTTTCCCAAGCTTCCGATATACTGCATACGGCATGATATTGATAGCAGCCCCACCATCAACTAAGATCTTGGTCATTGGCTGCCCATCAATCCTCCCTTTGACAAACAGAGCCTTGAGATGCTGTCTTTCGTCGTCGGCAGGTTTCTCAAAGATAGCTGTCATCAGATCTAGAGCCAGCTGAGCTATTTGATCGGAAAACTCCACCTCGTCATCACTGGATGGCGCAAGGAATTCCATCGGCAACATAAAGACCATGTTAACACCTGCCGATGGACCTTCCCTCTTAGTATCTGATTGCTGCTGACCTCCAGACTGATCAGAGTTCTCGCCCTTGCTTAGCTCCTCTTGCCTTTCGCGTTGCAATCTCCTTTTCTGTGTCTTGGTTAACCCCTCAGGACACCATGGAGGAAGTGGCTTCTGCCTTGCTGCTGGGCGTCGATTCTCTCTTGACTCCATCCGATGTGTGTTAGCATCCCTGCAGAATATGAACTCATCGGGAACTCGTGCATTAGCTAACTCCTCGAGCCCTTCCTGATTCCTGGGAAAATATTGGACATGATCACCAAGCCTATCGTGTACGCTGAGCCTGCCCCCCAGCCGATCATGAACTGATGCTCTTCCTCTGATCGCCGATTGTCACCATGATAACGCCGACCGGTTCTATCGTACCGATCATAACCGTTGCACTCAGGGCAGTCTCTGACAGTGGGAAGTTTAATATTCTCCTCCCAACAATGGATGAAGAACGGACAGTTCCAATGATCTCTATGCCGATTCCACTCCTGTCGGCGTCTCTCTTCCTCCCGACGATAATCTTCTTGCTGGCGCCGGTACCGATCTTCCCGTTGCTGCCAGTTCTCTCGAGGCCTTCTATGAGTTATAACGATGCCAGACCGAGGAGGCCTCCCTGAACTGGTTCCTTCCTGGACCAAGCCCTTACCTCTTGCATCGGCAGTAGTAACTTGATGCTGAGGATCTATCGATGCACTTTTCTCGGCTGCTTCCGATGTTAAGACCTTGGCCTTCCCCTTGGCATCCAACATGTTTGTCGGGAAAGGATGTTGGTCTATCTTCATCGGCTTCTGGATCTTGGAACTATCAAACTTGATTCTCCCAGACTCTATGGCCGATTGCAGCTGCTGTCTGAAAACTTTGCACTCATTGGTGTCATGAGAAGTTGCATTATGCCACTTGCAATATTTCATCCTCTTCAACTCCTCTGCCAATGGGATCACGTGATTAGGAGACAGCTTGATCTGACCTTCCTGAAGTAGAAAATCAAATATCTTATCGGCCTTAGCAGTATCAAAAGCAAACTTCTCTGGTTCCTTCTGCCCAAAAGGGCAAGACATCGGCTTCTTATTCTTTACCCACTCTGCCAAGCCGATGACTGGTTCCTCATCAGAATATGAGCTTGTTGCCTCATCAACAAATGATACCTTCTTGTTCCATGCTCTTTTGGGCTCGAAATGCTTGATGTCTTGATCAGAAATCCTCTGCACCAAATGACTTAAGCTTTCAAACTCCTGAGAGGCATACTTATCCCTGATGTGTGGCAATAAACCCTGGAAAGCCAAATCGGCTAGCTGCCGATCATCTAGAATCAAACTATAACATTTATTTTTGACCTCCCGTATCCTTTGCACAAAACCTTCAACCGATTCATCATTGCGTTGTCTCAATTTGACCAAATCGGTAATCTTTGTCTCATGAACCCCAGAAAAGAAGTATTTGTGAAATTGCTTCTCCAGATCGGCCCAAGTAATCACCGAGTTAAGAGGTAATGATATGAACCAAGTAAAGGCCGATCCAGACAATGATGATGAAAATAGACGAACCCTCAATTCATCCCGGTTACCGGCTTCTCCGCATTGAATGATGAATCTGTTGACATGCTCCATAGTTGACGTGTCGTCTTGCCCAGAAAATTTAGTAAAGTCTGGTACCTTGTACCGATGCGGAAGCGGGATCAAATCATATGCAGGAGGATACGGTGTCCGATACGAGTAAGTGTTGACTTTGGGTTTTATCCCAAATTGATCCCTCATTACTTCAGCAATCTTATCGGCCCAATATGCATCGGCATCCTGCCGATGAGGCGGCTGCGGGTCCGGCACCTGGTGGTGAGCATCCACGTGTCTGTTTGGGGCATGATCCGTACGGAACATTGGGTTGATCATCTGGCCTCCAATCTGTGGACCACCAAACTGCTGTCCACCGATTTGCTGCCCCCCGAGTTGCTGTCCGAGATTCATTGGCTGGTTGGGGATCCCCTGATTCTGGAATCCGGGATAGATCTGTCCTTGCTGGAATCCTGTAGCCTGGTAACTCTGTTGGGGCGTTTGTGGAAAGACTTGCTGTCCAAGCCATCCATTATTAGCGTTCATCGGCATAGGCGCTACCGATGATTGGTAACTGGGTACCATCATTGAATTGACATACCCCGACTGGACTATAGACCTCTGTTGCATCAGCATTGAATCTGCCGATGCATTAGGCATATGGAACATTGAATCTTGAGGATTCCCAGTGTGAGGCCTTGCAGTAGTAGTTGTAGTATACCGAGGACTCTGGTTCAACGGCGCATTGGGAAGCGCCGACGTCATAGGAGTCTTGCCCCTCATGTCGGTTATCTGTGATGTACCCGGCGTCAACTCTGGGGGCATACCATAACCCCACCAGTTGGGAGGAAGAGTCAGCCCTGACATTGCCGATGCCAACATATCTGTAGTCAGTTTATTCTGCCCACCTGAAGTTTGCGGGTTAGTTGTCATCGGCACAGATCGTGCATTAGTAGTTCCCAACGTACTTGGAGGGACGGCAGACTGTGCACTCGCAGCGGCCGTAGCAGCCGATGGAGCCGTGACCTCTGGTGACGTTGGCTGATGATGAGAAGGTCCCACATAATCTGGCGGGATTTGTCCTTCCTTGAAAGTTCTTGCCACGGCATTGAAAACCGTATTAGACAATACGCCAGCTTGGTTGATCAAAGCCCGGTTGATAGCACTGTCAACCATATCTTGAAGCTTGCCAGGATTGGCCTCGAAAGTAACCTGCCGTGGTGCCGGCAGTGCATCTTTCTGGATTACTTCGCCGCTTCTATTTATGCTGAAGGACTTTAGGCATTGCAACTTGTACTCCTCCATGGCTTGAGCAATAGCTTGCTTCTGCTCATCCTTGAGATTGGCTTCCGTCACGGGGATGACGTTCTCTTGATCAAAGTCAGAGATCGACATGTTGAATTTGATCTTGAATCGGTCCCACCGGGCGTACCAAAAGATGTGTTGATGCAAAAACTGGTCTGCAAACACAAAGGGCTAATACCCGATTGAAACGTTAAGGCGTGCCAGCCGATTTGACCTTACTAGCGGCAAAGGTGATAACTCGAATACTTTAGTCCTGACAACAGCGATGCGCCCGGATGTCACGGCTAAGAGGTACTCACGCGGAACTTGAGAACGCGCCGAGCCTAAGTCGACGAATTCCTAAGAACTCGTAATGAAAAGGAAAAAGTATGACGAAGTCGTCGAAAAAGTAGATGCTGGAATATGAGTAAAAACGTGTGTTTGATTGATTGATAGATGTCTTACTACAAGGTCCTAGGGTCTATATTTATACCCTGCTCAAAGAGCTACAACCAGACACGATTAGAATTTGAATCCCAAATTACACGGAATCCGTATACAAAACGACTTAAATATTTAAGGAAATAACAAAACTATCCCCCGTGACAAACTGAAACTCTGTCACAAACCATCGGCGGCTGCCGAACTCTTCCTTCGTATCATCGGCAGACTTCCTTGTCATAGTCATCGGCAGACTTTCTCATCATAGCAATCGGCACAGACACATCACCGCCTGTAGACTTAGTCACGTTCAACTTCTCCTTCATCGGCAACCACCCTCATCGGCAACTCATCCTGTAAACAAACACTGCCGTGTTATCCTGCCAACCTGGACACGTGCCCAAAAACGGTGTCAACAACGACCTAGTCCAAGCACCGTATTACCAGCAGAGAAAACAACCCAAGCACTTAAGACTAACTTAGCTAGTATATAACTACTACAAGACAGACTAGGACACTACAATAGAATATTGCACTAAGTAAATACTGAAAGTAAATACTTAGAAAAGTAAAGGAAAAGTAAATATATTAAATACTCAAAGTGTTACAAGAAAAAGGTATAGAGGAATACCAGACTCTCTAGAAGACAACTCTGAAAACTCCGAGCTTCGCTCGACTCAACTCTAACTCCCACACTAGACTAACACTAAAACTTACAAGTGGAAAGCTAGAGCTAAATTGGAACAGACACACTAGAGAGGGTGGATGCAGCCTCTATTTATAGGGGGGTAGAGGGGATGCCACGTTGGCGATCCATGTGCTTCCCACTTTTCCACCCTTGGATAAACCGTCATTGGAACCGCCTTAGATGGACATCCAAGATCATCTGCACATGTTGCCAAAGTCAGTGGAGTGTAACCGACCTTAAGTTGATCCACATCATAGGTCGGTCGACCTATCATTCTATTAGGTGGGGCCACCATGAGCCTTCTAGAAGGTCCTGGAGGTCAATGGAGTGGAGATGGCAGGTGGGTCCCACCATGGCCCGGTCGGTCGACCAAGGTTTGGTGAGGTTGGCCCACCACCCTTGATCCATTGGTGTCCCCATCTGTCATGGAGTGCAACATGTGTTTATCTTTGGTCTGGTTCTCCTGGTGGGTCCATGGATCCTTGTACCTTCATCTTTCACCCTTAAACAGAAACACAGGTGTGATCTGAGGGTCGAGATGGACTTGAATGTGTTGCCTTAGGATCCTGGAATTGAGCCAGCACCTGGACCACCCCAAGTGTAGGTCGGCCGACCGGGACTTGGTGGGTCTAGGAGCTCATTTTCCCCCAAATGTAAGTGTACCTGCATCCAAATACTTAGAGCACAAGTGGAACCTCTTACTGATAAATGATGCCTATGTTACGCCATTCTTCCACTATTTCTGGCCTGTTGACTGTGTTTTCATGTGTGGATTTTATAGCTTATCCACCATCAACAAGATCCCCCAAGCTTAACCTTTGCTCGTCCTGAGCAAATAATTAAACTTAGTCTTGGTGGATCAGGAGTTGCTGCAATGTCAATATTTCAAGAGTACCATGCATTCAACAAATTATTTCTCATAAGTATGGAAAATTTAGCTGTGAAAAGACTCACCCATTTACCTTAGTGCTTCATGGGGCTTTTGGCTTTTCCTTTGTCTTGGCCAGTTGAGAGACAGAACAGTTAGATATGGAGCACCACTTTCTTATTCTTAGCGAGTTTCATACCGAAGGTTTTTTTTCACAAAGAAAACTAGGTTCCTCATTTGATTTCTCTCAATCTCTCAAGTGGATAATGTACCTTACCAAAGGCATTGCTTTTCTCACAACTTATAGCTAAGGCTTTATGTGGAGTTTCAATGGGTGTGGAAGGTGGGCCTACTTGCTTCTTTGTCAAAGGCATATGCTAGACTGAGACGTGCAAGTGTGTGGAATGGATCCTATCACTAAACTATACTCCTTTTATGGCATGATCTTTCTCTCTTAAAATACTTTGAGACATGGCTACCAACTTTTCCTTCTACAAAACATTTGGGGACTTTGACAAGGTTGCGCCCCTTTTTTTGTTTGTTTGCCATGTCTCTCTAAAAAGGATAGTGAGAGAAAGATCAATTTGAAAAAGTGGATGGAGTATTTTTCTAGCAAAAATTTTGTTTCTTTCTCCTAGTATAGGAGAAGAGCAAATATTTTTTTCTTGGTGGATGAAAGGGTGCATGTTGCGCGCAATCCTCAGTGTAAGAATTGGCTTTATTTGGTGCATTCAAAGTGTGTCTCAGTCTAAACATATGACTCTAATCTAAGTTCAATCCTTGACGACCCCAACAATAACAAGCAGTTATGGCTAAAGTATGTATATATATATCTGGAGCATAAATATTTGGCCTTGGTAGGAATTTTATAATCATTGAGGAACTGTTGTTTTTAGATATTTTCCAAATAAATTCTCCAATAATCATGCAAGCTTAGAATAAAAATATAGCAGCTCTTGTCTTACTATCTCATATCTCAGAACAACTTAGACGTAGTTTTTAGCACTTGCAACCCACAGAAAGAAATCAGATTCATGGTGGTCTTATGTGAGCCAAGTGATCCATACTTAGAAGAATACTAAGTTGAGTGCTAGATACTAGAGAAATATTAACAGAGCAACTATTCATCATTTCCAAGATAAATATGGCATGCATGGCATTTTTTTGCATGAAGCATAGAACAAACTGAAATTGCAATAAATTTAAAAGAGTCAGAATACTTACCTTGGTGGGGGAGAGAATCTCCCCCAAGCTTGTCTCTTCTCATGCCTCCTCACTAATATGGTGGAGGATACTGTGGAGATGGATCTTGTTGCCACTGTGGTGGCATAGGGATGAATGTAATATTTTGTGGTAGTGGCCTCTGATAGTGTGCATACATCCTGTTCCAGCCTATGTTTTGTTGGACTTGGAGATCTAGGAGGGCTTGCTGGGTTTGAGTTGTAGTGTTTTGCATAGCCTCATGTCCAATGCGCAGCACACCAATTTGTTGGGTTAGCATGTCCATGTCAATGCGTTGAGCATGGGGCTGTGAATCCTGCAAAGAAGAACAAGACATATGTCCACTGTGGGCACCAGACCTACGTCCCGAATGGGGCGTCCGCATCCCACTAAAACTTTTGTCATAGTCACTGACATCATCATCACCTGCAGCTCGTGCTCTTGCACATGTGGTTGGTCCTGCTGCCTCATATGTGTTTTGCACATAGGGAGTAATGGGTTGCCACTATATATTTTTATTTCTTCATAGGGCAACAAAATTGTTTCATGGGTATTGTAAACTTTTAAAAACACTGTATTATTTGCTCCTCCCTTAAGATATTGGCCCTGAATATAAAATCTTTTGTGCAAGACAACCCTAGGAGTAATTATGTATCAATCAAAGTTATTGAGCAGATTAAGGTGTGCACAAAATTTTGTAACCACAGAAGTAAATTCAATGACCCACCTCCTAGGTTGGGATGATGCCCATATCCAATGTTTTAGCCATTTCTACCACTAGTGAAATTGGAATTTTATGAACCATGGAAAAAAGGATCCTAGTGTCAATTTCCGTGACAATTCTTATGTCATCTCGAGGGAATAAAGTGAGTCCTATCCACTAGTGCAAGAAAAGCAAGGTAGGATTGTATATATGACTAGTACGTGGTTGCCATCCCTCATAATTTTCCCTAGTGATATCATACCAAAATTCTTTCTTGTTCATGTGCTTAGTGGCATGCTCAATTTTAATGTTGGGATTATCAAAACCAAGACATGCAGAGAAAACATCCCATGGAAGGTCAAACTCATTATTAAGCACTCTAAAATAAATTTTCTCTGTTGTTATTCTTAGGGTGCTTAGAAATTCTAGAGTCAGAATTTTACTTCCTTTTACACTAGACAAATGCCAAAATTCATCCCACCCCATTTTCTTGAAAACTTCTGTGAACTCATCATCTAAGCCTATGCTTTGGAGAAAGTCAAGAGATATCACCTTGGTGTGAATAAATTCACAGTCACGGAGTTCCTCAAGCTTCTCCATCTCAACAGGAGTGAGCCATATGCCGGTTTGCTCATCTTGAATTTTCTCAGGGATGGCTTCTTCATTCACTTGAGGTGGTGGAGATGATAGTCGCTCCCTTGATGTTTGACTCCGGGCATCTTGCATGGAGGAGTCACTAGAGCTAAAGGAAATTTGATGGAGAACCTACTTCCCCCAACCCCTATCTTTCTTCAAGATGATGAACTCTTGGATGGTAAGGATAAAAATAAAATATTTTTGGATTTTTGTTTTGGAGAAAAGGATGGTTAAGAAATGGAGAGGAGAATGGGTTTCTTGTTGGTTGGTTGAGTGCACAATAGTGTGAGTGTGTTTGGATGAAGGAGGGAGTAAGGAGAAGTGCTGGTGTGGATTTATGGAGGTCGGTCGACCTGCCCTTCTAGGGAATTTTGCTGTGTGGCCATGGCACCTACCTTCTCGAATGTAATGTAAGCAAGTGGTTGTGCTGGGTGCACCAGAGCATGGTCGGCCGACCTGCCTCTCTCCTCAATTTCAAATTCTACACACACCAGGAGCAATGCCATGAGAGGTGGATCACAATGCATGTGATGGTGTCCTCTATCATGGGTCGACCGACCCACCTTTCTTCCCCTTGCTTTGTGCCAAAGATGAGAGTGAGTGGAGGTCATTCCATGTTGGCTGCATGCATAACATGCTTTGGATGATGGTGCATGGCATCGCCCTTTCTTGGATGAAGTGATGAAAGGAAAGAAAGCAAAAGAGAGGGGGCAAGACAAGACTAGGAGTTGGTGGCATTTTGTGTCATGAGTTCTCATGGGAGAATCCACCTCATCCTTTTGTGATTAACTTAGTGCTAAATAAGCTTGCTTAGCCAAAATGAATGGTGGATTGGGGCATAAGTGAGGTTAGGGAGAAGGATTGTCATGAAAATTTTTCTCTAGTCCCTTGGATTGCTTATGGCCAATTTGTTAATTCTATTTTCCTAAGCAAGAATGTGAGGGAGAGCCACTAATTCCTAGGAATGCAAGTCGACTACCACCTGTCTTACATTCTTGCAACACTCATCCTAGAGCCATTAGATCACAAATACCAAGAGGTGGAGGGAGGTGGGCCCAATATCATAGTCGGCCGACCGTGATTTGGCCTCCCCTAGGCTCTGGTGGCACTCCAATAGAGCAATAATGCATTGTGCAGTAAAAACTTCTTTGCTCAAAGTCACAAAGGTTACCAAGCTAGCTTCATTTAGATTCTCTAGTAGGCATGTGAAGCAGTTCATGTCATGAAATTCAGTTTTCACTTTGGCACAGACATGAGCATGGGATTGTGTGATGATGGAGCAAAATTAATCAGGTGGACCCACCAAGGGCAGGTCGGCCGACCTGGCCTTGGGCCCCACCTAGTGTCCATTTGCTCAGTATGTTAAGCAAAGGTTGATTTCAGGTTTTATTATGCACAACTATGGTCGACAGAAAAATGTTTTGAATCAAGAAAAACTAAGAATTAAATGCTGAAAATAAATGCTGAATTTTAAAAGTTTGAAAACTCACCTTGGTTTGACTTACCAGGATGGAAGAGCAGTTGCCTCAGGTGCTATAGAGGCCTTCTTGGGTGGAGGTACTATTTTTCTCTTCCATATTTGCTTGGCTTTTGCCTGTGGTTTTGATTTAGCCTACTTAATAGTGTGTGTTAGGGCAATAATTGTAGCCAGCTCTGTAGCCAAGATCATTGAGCACTGCTCAACTTTTGGCTTGAAGTTGAATTTCTTCTAGGCCCCATTGATGGTGAATTGAATTTCTCCGGCTCCAACATCAATATGTGCCTTGGCAGTGCTGAGGAATGGTCTCCCAAGGATGAGGGGGACCTTTTTGTCAACTTCCATGTCAAGAACTACGAAATCCATAGGAATGAGGAAATCACGTATCTTGACAGGGATGTTCTCAGCCACTCCCACTGGATGGCGAATCGACTGATCCGCTAGCTGCAAATATATTGATGTAGGGGACAAGGTAGTATGATTTAACTTGTCAAAAATTACCTTTGGCATGACACTGATGCTTGCTCCCAAGTTGCACAGTGCATGCTCAAAGTGTTGTGACCCAATGGAGCAATCAATGGTGGGGCACGCGGGGTCCTTCTTCTTCCTCTGGGAATCTATTCAAGATGACTTCGCTGCATTCTTCAGTTAGTTTAATTACCTCAATTTTAGGCAGTGGCTTCTTGTTGTTGAGGATGTCTCTCAGGTACTTGGCGTAGGTTGGAACCTGCATTGCATCAAGTAACGGTATATTGACATATAATTGTTGAATTACCTCAACAAATTTGCCGAATTGTTCATCGGTCTTTTGAGTCCTCGTCCTGGGGAATGGCATGAGTATGTTTGTATCGTAGAACTCATGTGGTGCCACTTTCCCATTTAACTTGGTACTTTCTTTAGTTGATGGAAGCTCTACTTCTTCTACCTTGTCTTCTTCATCCTACTTGTCCTTCCTTGCCAGTTTCCTTGTCATGTTAGGATATGGTGGATCACAAGTGGTCTTACCCCCTCTCGTGGTCACCGCATTTGAGGAATAACAAGAATTAATAGAAACAACAATTTGAGTCATCTGGGATTCTAAAACCTTGTTAAAGTTCTGTTGATCCTTAATAGCAGAAGCTAGAGAGTCCATTTTAGAAGTTAATAATTCAAGAGTCTTGTCATTAGCTAACAACCTTTTATTTATGCCTTCATTAATTTTAGCTTGATTAACAACAAGATCTCTAAGCGTAGGCCAGCTAGATTTTTGAAAATTACCTTGGCCTTGGAAGCGTGGAGTCGGTCTGCTTTGTCGTGGTTGCCCATTGTCGAATGCGGAGATGACCTTTGGAATTTCTTCCTGCACCTCGCACCTTTGGATTGCTTCAACGGCACGTGCTGAGTTGTATTGTTGGATGGCCTCTCGATCTTTCTTGAAGTTGGATGTTTCTTCCATTTTCTTCATCAAGAGTTCCATCTTTTGAGTGATGGCTTTCACCTCCTCAATGTTGTCGGTGCCTCTTTTGTTGGGTTTAGGACGTTCATCATTCCACTCTTGATTTGTCACAATTTTCTCAATGAGCTTCTTTGCTTGTGCGACATTGAGGGATGTGAATGATCCTCTTGCAGCAGCATTAAGGTGACTACGGGTGTCTGGTGTTAGCTCATGGTAGAAACCTTGGATCATGAGCCATTCCTTGATTCCATGATGAGGACATTCCCGAATGTACTCCTAGAGACCTTCCCATGCTTCAGGAATGGTCTCTTTTGCCTTTTGACGGAAGCTGGAAATTCTTGCTCGCAGAGCTGATGTTTTGCTCATTGGGAAGAACTTGTTGAGGAATGCTATGGCACACTTGCTACATGTGTCAACATCATCAGAGAGAGCATAGAACCATTGCTTTGCTTTCCCAAGCAGAGAGAATGGGAATAAGTGACGGCGGATGGCTCCCACTGTTACTCCTTTGATAGCGATTGTGCTACACACTTCCAGAATGTTCTGAAGGTGTTGAAAGGTCCTAATATGGCTAGAGGGGGGGTGAATAGCCTATTAAAAATCTACAAACTCACTAGAGCAAGAGGTTAGTAAATAACTAAGCGAAGCTTTTTGCTCTAGCTCTAATGGGGTGTTTGCAAGCCACCTATCCAACAATTCTAGTTGATATAATCACTAGGCACACAAGAGCTATGTCACTACTTACACTAGAAAGCTACCTAAAGTTTCTATACAAGTAAGTAAGCTACTCTAGTTTGTGGGAATGTAAGAGAGATGGTTCGAACTTTATACCACCACATAGAGGGGATGAACCAATCAATAATGTGAAGTCCAATCACCGGGAGAAATCCAATGAATCAATCACAATGGAGACACACAATTTTTCTCCCGAGGTTCACGTGCTTGCCGGCACGCTACGTCCCCGTTGTGTCGACCAACACTTGGTGGTTCGGTGGCTAAGAGGTGTAGCACGAACCTCGTCCTCACTAGGACACCACAAGAACCTACCCACAAGTGAGGTAACTCAATGACACGAGCAATCCACTAGAGTTACCTTTCGGCTCTCCGCCGGGGAAGGTACAAGACCCCTCACAATCACCGGGAGATGGCCACGAACAATCACCAACTCGTGCCAATCCTCCCCCGCTGCTCCAAGCCGTCTAGGTGGTGGCAACCACCAAGAGTAACAAGAAAACCGCAGCTAGTAGAACGATCCCCAAGTGCCACTAGATGCAATCACTCAAGCAAATGCACTTGGAATCACTCCCAATCTCACAAAGATGTATAATCTAAGAAGGAGATGAGTGGGAGGTGTATGCTTAGGCTCACAAGAATGTCAAGCATGTTAGAAAGCCAAGAGGGTGAGCCCTAAGCCGGCCACACAAGTATATATAGCCCCTCAAACAAATAGAGCCGTTGGCTCTTTCACTGGGCAAAACTCGGGGTCACCGGACGCTCTTAAAGGGGCACCGGACGCGCAACACCAGCGTCCGGTGCTCCAACGTTAGCCACGTGTTACCTTTTGAAATGCTCGTGTCAGTGTCTAACGGTCACCTGCAGTGCACCGAACGCTGAGCAAGTTAGCACCAGATACGTCCGGTGCACACCAGACCCGTGCGCAGAGAGCTCCGCAAACTTGCAGGGTCACCGAACGCAAGCCACCGGACGCACCCTTAGCGTCCGGTGCTCACCGGACCCATGCGCAGAGAAGGTCGCAAAACGCCCGCACACCAAACGCGCACCACCGGACGCTCAACCCAGCGTCTGGTGCCTATCGTCCGGTGCCTTACCCAAACTGGGCCAGGCACTGTCTGCACCGAACGCTCGGACTTAGCATCCGGTGCCTCAGTGGGCAGCGTCCGGTGAGTGTTTTTCAATGAGAAACACTCCCGCGACTACTCCAAATTTTCCCACAGGCGCAATAGAAAATATGCACTTCATTTTCTCAAAAGCGCCGAATCCCACCTCGCAAGCTCAGCGGGAGGGAGAGAGGAACCCATCCTCTCTCTACCCTTCAAACTCCACCTCCTTCTCAAAGAGTGCCAACACCACAAAGTGTAAACCAACATGTGCATGTGTGTTAGCATTTTCACAATCATTTTCTTTGAAGGAGTTAAGTTAGCTCACTAGGTTCTAAATGCATGCACATGAACAATGACACCTAGTGGCACTCGATAACCGCTTAGCCAAAGAATTCCCCTCTTTATAGTACGGCTATCTATCCTAAATGTGATCACACCCTCTATGGTGTCTTGATCACCAAAACCAAAACCCTAAGCAATACCTTTTCCTTGATCTCCATAGGGTTTTGTTTTTCTCTTTCTTCTTTTCCAAGTTGAGCACTTGATCATCTTGTGGTCATCACCATCATCACCATGATCATTACTTGCTCCATCACTTGGCATGTACCAACCTCATTAAGTCTACACACACTTAGAATAGAGGTTAGTACAAGGGTTTCATCAATTATCCAAAACCAAACTAGGGCTTTCAATCTCCCCCTTTTTGGTAATTGATGACAACCCTTTTTACAAAGATTTTCAATAAAATTTTCTTGGATTCATGTAGCTTGTCCAAGCATTTTACCAAGTGTAAAGAATATGGACAAGTTTCATAAACCCAAATTGGTAGCAATTGCTCCCCCTACATATGTGCTAAGAGTTTGGATTTGAAAGCTTGCACATATGCTTGAATAGGAAATATAGGAGTCAATTTCTACCAAATGATGCTAAGGTGTAAAGAATGGACCTTTGAAGCGTGATACCAATCGGAGTTGCCAATATACACCATCCTTAGCACCATTAGTAACTAGACATTCACAAAACTAGAACACCCCATGAGATCAACATTATAAACAAGGTTCTAGTACCACTTGTGAAACAACTAAAGGTCTAGTTACACTACCTATGCATGCTAGTTCTTCATTTCATCAATCAAGCCTACAACTAGCATACAGCACACAAGCAAGGCATTGGAGAGAAAACTTCTAAAGCTAATGCAAATGCAAGCAAACATATGTGATGCACATTCAAATGTACAAGTTTATGAGCTTGCTCCCCCTACTTGTGTGCTTCAAAATTTTAATTGATCCCCTTCTTTTATTATGTTACTCTCCTATCTTAAATCTTTGGGAAATTCTCTCCCCCTTTGTCATCAATGACCACAAAAGGTGAGCTCAAATTTTAGATAGGTTAGTGTGAAACCATGTGAAGTGAGATCATTTTACCAAATTGGTTCAATCTAGATTACTTGCCTAAGATATTTAACTCAGTTTGATCCAAGGACAAGCTTCTTCACACCTCCAAATAAGGGTTATCTTGTACCATGTTGAGTGAAACACTTATAGCTCATATTCTAGATCAAACACTAGGATTGCAAGCCCACAAACATGTCATATGCTACCACTAGATCAAGTCAAGCATAGAAGCAATAGTGGTACCATACAAGCATCAAAATCATTTGATTTTTATGAAAGATCCTAAGACATGGGAGGAATGACTAGATGCACTAAACAAGTCCTTAGCAAAGATGGATGACATGTCAAACAATTTCACCTTGCTTTGCTCGAAGGAGAGGCATGTCATAAAGTGGGGGTGCATCAACACATATTTGAGAAGTCAAGTATGTTCAATTCATTCCTTAGCTTGCAAAACCTCTTCTCATCAAGTGGCTTGGTGAATATATCGGCAAGTTGATCATCGGTGCCTATACTCTCAATGCAAATGTCCCCTTTTTGTTGGTGATCTCTTATGAAATGATGGCGGACATCTATGTGCTTTGTTCTTGAGTGTTGAACCGGATTGTTGGTGAGCTTCACGGCACTTTCATTGTCACATAGCAATGGCACTTCTTTGAAATTGATTCCAAAGTCCTTCAATGTTGCCTTCATCCATAGGATTTGTGCACAACAACTACCGGCCGCAATGTACTCCGCTTCAGCGGTTGATAGTGCAA
This sequence comes from Sorghum bicolor, assembly GCF_000003195.3. Lineage (NCBI taxonomy): Eukaryota > Viridiplantae > Streptophyta > Magnoliopsida > Poales > Poaceae > Sorghum > Sorghum bicolor. Next base: position 18,188,360 of record NC_012877.2, read on the forward strand.
CACTATTTTGTTTCTTGGATGACCATGAGACAAGTGATCTTCCCAATAGTTGACATGTGCCCGATGTGCTTCTTCTTTCAACTTTGCATCCCGCATAGTCCGAATCGGAATATCCAACAAGTTCAAACTTTGCACCTTTGGGATACCACAAACCAACATTTTGTGTATGCTTCAAGTACCTCAATATTCTCTTTGTTGCTTTCAAATGACTTTCTCTTGGTGAGGCTTGGAATCTTGCACACATGCATACACTAAACATGACATCCGGTCTTGATGCGGTCACATAGAGTAGACTTCCGATCATAGACCGATACAACTTTTGATCCACCATATTTCCACTTGTATCACTATCTAGGCTTCCATTTGTTCCCATTGGAGTGCTAATTAACTTTGCATCATCCATTCCAAACTTCTTGAGCATGTCTTTTATGTACTTGCCTTGACTCACAAATGTGCCATTCTTCAATTGCTTGATTTGAAGACCAAGGAAGTAACTAAGCTCTCCAATCATTGACATCTCAAATTCATTTGCCATCATGTTGCCAAACTCTTCACAAAATTGTTGATTGGTTGATCCAAATATGATATCATCAACATATATTTGCAACACAAACAAGTCCTTGCCAATCTTCTTGGTGAAGAGAGTGGTGTCAACCTTGCCCATCTTGAAACCTTTAGAGAGAAAGAAATCTCTCAATCTCTCATACCATGCTCTTGGTGCTTGCTTCAAACCATACAATGCCTTTCTTAGCTTGTAAACATGGTTGGGTTTCTTGTCATCTTCAAAACCGGGTGGTTGCTCAACATAAACTTCTTCATTGATATAGCCATTGAGAAATGCACTCTTCACATCCATTTGATATAACTTGATGTTATGAGCACAAGCATAGGCCAACAAGATCCTAATTGCTTCCAATCTTGCAACTGGGGCATATGTTTCACCAAAATCAAGACTTTCAACTTGAGTATAGCCTTGTGCTACCAATCTTGCTTTGTTCCTTACAACTATCCCATCTTGATCTTGCTTGTTGCGAAAGACCCATCTAGTACCAATGACATTATGATCACTAGGCCTCTCAACTAATTCCCATACTTGATTTCTCTTGAAATTGTTAAGCTCTTCATGCATAGCATTAACCCAATCAACATCTCTCAATGCTTCATCAATCTTCTTTGGCTCAATGTGAGACACAAAGGAGAAATGCTCACAAAATGATGCTAATCTTGATCTAGTTTGCACTCCTCTTTGAATGTCACCAATGATATGATCCAATGGATGATCTCTTGCAATATTGGTTGGTTGGAGTATTTGCACTTGATTGCTTGCACTTGGTTGATCATGAGATGATGTACTAGCTTGTTGATCTTGCACTTGAGTACCACTTGTACTAGCTTGATTTTGATCATGAGAACCACTAGCTTGCACATTAGAGGTAGGAAGCACTTGATCTTTGTCATCTTCAACATCAATCACCTCTCTAGGCCAAAATCACCAATATCCATATTCTTCATTGCATCGGCCAATTGAGTGCCTCTCACATCATCTAGATTCTCATCTTCCTCTTGAGAGCCATTGGTTTCATGAAACTCAACATCATGCACCTCCTCAAGAGCACCATTAGCCAAATTCCAAACTCTATAAGCTTTGCTAGTAGTGGAGTAACCAAGCAAGAATCCTTCATCACATTTCTTTTCAAATTTACTCAATCTAGTGCCTTTCTTCAATATGTAGCACTTGCAACCAAAAACCCGAAAGTATGCAATATTGGGCTTTCTACCATTCAAGAGCTCATATGGTGTCTTCTCCATCATTGGGTGACAATAGAGTCGGTTGCTATAGTAGCAAGCTGTGTTGATTGCTTCAGCCCAAAAGGAATGACTCACATTGTATTCACTCAACATTGATCTTGCCATGTCAATCAAGGTTCTATTCTTCCTCTCAACAAGACCATTTGATTGTGGAGTGTACTTGGCCGAGAATTGATGCCTAATGCCAAATTCATCACAAAGCTCATCAACTCTTGTATTCTTAAATTCACTTCCATTGTCACTTCTCACTTTCTTGATGGTTGTTTTAAACTCATTGTGTATTCTCTTGACAAATGATTTGAAGGTTGCAAAAGCATCACTCTTGTCACTAAGAAAGAATACCCATGTATATCTTGTGAAATCATCCACTATCACAAATCCATATTTGTTTCCACCAATGCTTGTGTATGTGGTTGGTCCAAATAAGTCCATGTGCAACAACTCAAATGCCTTGCATGTACTCAAGATGCTCTTCTTTGGATGAGTGTTGCCAACTTGCTTTCCGGCTTGACATGCACTACAAAGCTTGTCTTTCTCAAATGTGACATCTTTCAAGCCTCTAACAAGATCATGATTGACTAACTTGTTTAATTGTTTCATTCCAACATGACCAAGCCTTCTATGCCATAACCAACCCATACTAGATTTAGTGAGCAAGCATGTTGATAATTGGGCTTCACTAGCATTGAAATCAACCAAGTATAGATTCTCATATCTAAAACCTTTGAAAATCAAGTTAGAGCCATCTACACTTATGATCTCTACATCATCAACTCCAAATATGCATTTGAAACCAAGATCACAAAGTTGAGCTACGGATAGCAAGTTGAAGTTCAAGCTCTCTACTAGTAGCACATTGGAAATGCTCAAGTCATTGGATATAGCAATTTTACCAAGCCCTTTGACCTTGCCTTTGCCATTGTCGCCAAATGTGATACTATCAACACCATTGTCATCATTTGGATTGATTGAATTGAACATTCTTGAATCACCGGTCATGTGTTGTGTGCACCCACTATCAAGCACCCAATGCCTTCCTCTGGCTTTATAGTTTACCTACAAAACAAATCAATGTTTCTTAGGTACCCATACTTGTTTGGGTCCTTAGAGGTTAGTGACTAAGCTCTTTGGTACCCAAATGGCCTTCTTCTTTGGACCCACAATTGGTGTACCAACAAACTTAGCATGCACATCCTTCTCACCCTTGGCAAGCACATAACAAGAATCAAAAGGAATGTAAGGTACATTAGCAATTTTCTTGTTCTTGTTCATTTTGTTGCAATTAAGCTCTAGGTGCCCAACTTGCTTGCATTTGTTGCAATACCGACCATTGCTCTTCACAAAGCTAGGCTTGTGAGTTGCAAAGGCTTTCTTGCCCTTCTTGGAGGTATAGCCTAATCCCTCTTTATTGAGAGAAAACCTTTGGCTACCCAAGCACTTTAGCAAGCGGGCCTCACCACCATAGGCTTTGCCTAGGGCATGAGTGAGCTCATCCACCTCTCTCTTGAGAGTCTCATTCTCAACCTTTAGTGAGGTGTCACAAGTGACACTAACACTAGAAGTGGAGGTAGAGTTGGTGGTGGTGGATGAAGACCTACAAGAAGAGTTAGTGGCAACAACAATAGGTGGGTTGGGTGATTCTTTAATTAAGTCACATGTTGTGCCCACATCACATGATACAACAACCTTTTCCTTGTTCTCTTCTAACAACAAGGAGTGAGCTTTATCAAGCTTGGTGTGAGCTTTGCCAAGCTTTTCATGGGCTTCCACAAGCCTCTCATGATTAGTATTGAGCTCATCAAAGGATTGCTCAAGAGCTTTTAACTTCTTGGTCAATTCTTTGCACTTCTTGTTTTTAGATTGAATAAGTGAATCGGCTTGTTCTAGCATGTCCATGAGTTATTCATTAGTGAATTCATTTTCATCATCACTATCACTATCATGTTCATTTTCATTTTCACTTTCACTTTCACTCTCATCATATTGTACATTGTGGCCCTTGGCCATGAAGCATGAAGGAGTGTCGAAGAGTGATGGCTTGTTGTTGATAGCAATGCTAGCAAGTGCCTTTTTCTTGGATGCTTTGTCATCATCACTTGAATCATCATCCAAAGAGGCATCACTATCCCATGTCACAACATAGGATCCACCCTTCTTCTTCTTCTTGAAGACCATCTTCTTGTCCTTCTTTTCTTTCTTCTACTTCTTGTTCTTCTTTTCATGCTCATCATGATCACTATTATATGGACAATCAACCACAATATGATCGGGGCTCTTGCACTTGTAGCATAGCCTCACATATTCCTTGTTCTTGGAGTTGTCCCTTCTCTTTCTTGTATGGTAGCCCTTCTTCTTCATCATTTTGCCAAACTTGCGGACAAAGAGTGCTAGTGCTTCATCATCACTATCATCATTGGAGCACTCCTCATCACTTGATTCTTCCTTCTTGGCCTTGCCCTTGTTCTTGCTCTTGGATGAAGAGCTAGCTTTGAATGCTACACTCTTTTTCTTCTTGTCATCATCATCCTTCTTCATGACCTCATCATCATCATTGTCATTGTATTGATCTTCAGTTATGACATCTCCAAGTACCTCATTGGGAGATACACCGGTCAATCCACCTCTAAAGATGATTGTTCTCAATGTCTTGAACCTCTTGGGCAAGCACATCAAGAACTTGTGAATGAAGTCCTCATCCTTCACTTTCTCACCAAGGCCCTTTAGATCATTGATGATAACTTGGAGCCTATAGAACATCTCTGGGATTGACTCATCATCCTTCATCTTGAAGTTGGATAGCTTGTCCTTGAGCATGTACAACTTGGCACTTTTTACCGTTGTAGTGCCTTCATATGTTTCTTCTAGTCTTGTCCACACTTCACTTGCCTTCTCAAGATCTTTGACTTGTTCAAATACCTTTGAATCAATGCCATTATAGATTGTGTTGAGAGCCATTGTATTGCATTGCTTGTTTGCTCTCTCATTGTCGGTGGGGTTAGCGGGGTCAAGGATCACAAAGTCATTCTCCGTGACTTTCCACACACTATCATTGATTGATTCAAGGTACATCTTCATTTTTCTTTTCCAATAGTCAAAGGAACTTGTGCCATCAAAGAACGGTGGTTTGCCCCCAACATGGTTGAACACTATTTGAGCCATAATTTGAGCACCGAGGTTGTTAAGCCTTCACAAAACGGTGACCACGGCTCCGATACCACTTGAAAGGTCCTAATATGGCTAGAGGGTGGTGAATAGCCTATTAAAAATCTACAAACTCACTAGAGCAAGAGGTTAGTAAATAACTAAGCGAAGCGTTTTGCTCTAGCTCTAATGGGGTGTTTGCAAGCCACCTATCCAACAATTCTAGTTGATATAATCACTAGGCACACAAGAGCTATGTCACTACTTACACTAGAAAGCTACCTAAAGTTTCTATACAAGTAAGTAAGCTACTCTAGTTTGTGGGAATGTAAGAGAGATGGTTCGAACTTTATACCACCACATAGAGGGGATGAACCAATCAATAATGTGAAGTCCAATCACCGGGAGAAATCCAATGAATCAATCACAATGGAGACACACAATTTTTCTCCCGAGGTTCACGTGCTTGCCGGCACGCTACGTCCCCGTTGTGTCGACCAACACTTGGTGGTTCGGTGGCTAAGAGGTGTAGCACGAACCTCGTCCTCACTAGGACACCACAAGAACCTACCCACAAGTGAGGTAACTCAATGACACGAGCAATGCACTAGAGTTACCTTTCGGCTCTCCGCCGGGGAAGGTACAAGACCCCTCACAATCACCGGGAGATGGCCACGAACAATCACCAACTCGTGCCAATCCTCCCCCGCTGCTCCAAGCCGTCTAGGTGGTGGCAACCACCAAGAGTAACAAGAAAACCGCAGCTAGTAGAACGATCCCCAAGTGCCACTAGATGCAATCACTCAAGCAAATGCACTTGGAATCACTCCCAATCTCACAAAGATGTATAATCTAAGAAGGAGATGAGTGGGAGGTGTATGCTTAGGCTCACAAGAATGTCAAGCATGTTAGAAAGCCAAGAGGGTGAGCCTTAAGCCGACCACACAAGTATATATAGCCCCTCAAACAAATAGAGCCGTTGGCTCTTTCACTGGGCAAAACTCGGGGTCACCGGACGCTCTTAAAGGGGCACCGGACGCGCAACACCAGCGTCCGGTGCTCCAACGTTAGCCACGTGTTACCTTTTGAAATGCTTGTGTCAGTGTCTAACGGTCACCTGCAGTGCACCGAACGCTGAGCAAGTTAGCACCAGACACGTCCGGTGCACACCAGACCCGTGCGCAGAGAGCTCCGCAAACTTGCAGGGTCACCGAACGCAAGCCACCGGACGCACCCTTAGCGTCCGGTGCTCACCGGACCCATGCGCAGAGAAGGTCGCAAAACGCCCGCACACCAAACGCGCACCACCGGACGCTCAACCCAGCGTCTGGTGCCTATCGTCCGGTGCCTTACCCAAACTGGGCCAGGCACTGTCTGCACCGAACGCTCGGACTTAGCATCCGGTGCCTCAGTGGGCAGCGTCCGGTGAGTGTTTTTCAACGAGAAACACTCCCGCGACTACTCCAAATTTTCCCACAGGCGCAATAGAAAATATGCACTTCATTTTCTCAAAAGCGCCGAATCCCACCTCGCAAGCTCAGCGGGAGGGAGAGAGGAACCCATCCTCTCTCTACCCTTCAAACTCCAACTCCTTCTCAAAGTGTGCCAACACCACAACGTGTAAACCAACATGTGCACGTGTGTTAGCATTTTCACAATCATTTTCTTTGAAGGAGTTAAGTTAGCTCACTAGGTTCTAAATGCATGCACATGAACAATGACACCTAGTGGCACTCGATAACCGCTTAGCCAAACAATTCCCCTCTTTATAGTACGGCTATCTATCCTAAATGTGATCACACCCTCTATGGTGTCTTGATCACCAAAACCAAAACCCTAAGCAATACCTTTGCCTTGATCTCCATAGGGTTTTGTTTTTCTCTTTCTTCTTTTCCAAGTTGAGCACTTGATCATCTTGTGGTCATCACCATCATCACCATGATCATTACTTGCTCCATCACTTGGCATGTACCAACCTCATTAAGTCTACACACACTTAGCAAAGAGGTTAGTACAAGGGTTTCATCAATTATCCAAAACCAAACTAGGGCTTTTAGGTGTGTCTTTGCATCCTCGTCTGGTTTCCCACTGAATGTACTACCTTGCACCATACGGATTAGCGATGGCTGGATCTCAAAGTCGATATCTCCAATCTCTGCTTGCGGGCCCAATGAGATATGGGTCGCAGAGGGAGATGAGAAGTCGGTGATGGGTTGGTTGACAATCGACATCCTGATTCTTGGTGCTAAGCTTCCTTCCTTGAGTGAGTTCAAGTGTGAGTTGGATCTCTGACGGTGGACTAGACGAAGTCTAGAATTCCTCCGAGATCGCTCTGAATCGGCTAATGCGGTTGCCCTGAACAGGAAATCACTCATATACTACCTGGTTTTACAATGAAGGGAAACATAGGCAGGGGTAAACTGCCTATAACTAGATGATTCCAAGTTGGTGATATTTTACCAGATTCGTTCCTGCTACAAATTTCTAGGCTATGCTTTCCCCAGCAATGGTGCCAGAAATGCTTGTTGGCAAATCTTAATGCACACCGGCTAGAGTAAGATGTGACAAGTATATTGTCGACGAAAGCTGGTCGGCAGTCTACCCTGGGGTATACCCACGGTAGTAGTTTATCGGTAGCGGTGCGCAAACTACGAACTTGATGGTGACGCAAGACACGGACAAGCTTTTTATCCAGGTTTGGCCGCCGTGTGGGCGTAATACCTACGTCCTACGTCTTGTTGTATTGATTGTGTCGAGAGAATAATGTGTGATATGTCCTTTAGGGGACCCCTGCCCCTCCTTATATATCCTGAAGGGACAGAGTTACAAGCAAAGTATCCTATTTGGTACAATATCTTGTAGCCTTGCGGTGCACACCGACCAGTCGCGCGCCGCACGACTTCATCCTGTGGGCCGAGCCACCTCTGATGGTGTGGCCCATATTGGCCCATGAGGGTATAGGGGTTTATACCCCCACAGCTAGTCCCCGAGCACCATGTATTGTGATGTAACACGCCGTCTTGAGCTTTTTCGATCAGTGAGGCTTGACGTCTTCAATAAGTAGGAAAGTCGCCCAAACAGTTGCAACGGTATTTTGACCAACTCAAAAGACAGTTGATCTACATTGACATCGAAGAAGCAGGTTGTTCGAAGAATGCATGGTGCTCTTAATTAAAAAAGATTTCTTTTCTGGTGAAGTGTGCCCACTTTACTTTTCTGAAAAGTATAGACCTCAAAAAAGCAAGCATATTCACCGCAAGGGGAAGTGTGGCCACTTAGTCCCCGAGCCTGGTAGTAGGTGACGTAGGCACGTGGTGCCAGGGTCTAAAAAGAAAATCATAGAAATTCTAAAACTGAGATGCATCGCCAGATGCATCGTACCGATGTAGTCCCCGAGCTTGCTGGAAGGCGAAGTATGAGCCTTGTAGCAAGGTCTAAAAAATTAAATTTACCAGTCCCCGAGCATATCATGCTCGTCTGCAATTGAATAGACTAATTGACCAGTCCCCGAGCATATAACGCTCGGTGGTCGGTACAGTCCCTGAATTCTCAAATTGGTGGGTTGGTCGACCAGTCCCCGAGCGTATAGTGCTCGGTGGTCGGTGCAGTCCCAAAACTCTCAAATTGGTGAGCTGGTCGAACAGTCCCCGAGCGTATAGTGCTCGGTGGTCGGCACAGTCCCCGAGCATGGCGTAGGGACCAGTGGACAAGTCTCCGAGCGTGGTTGGGAACGTAAACGTGCTCGGTGGTCGGAGCAGTCCCTAGGCACAGCGTAGGGAATAGTCGACGAGTCTCCGAGCGTAGCTTGTCAACTGGGCCAAACTCCTGAAAAATAAATATAGAGAATAGGTAGTACATGATGTATAGATAAGCTTTAGATAAAAAATCAGCACTGAGATAAGTTTTAGATTTTTTTGTTATAAAACTAGCACGAGTAGTTAATTCATCCTAGAGCTTGTACCAGCTCTGGTCTAGCCAACAATCAGCATGAGGTGCCGAACCTAGACATGCGTGGGATTGCCAGCATCGCCAGAGAGCTACTGCCGACCACCCGGAACGCAGAGGGCGGATCTCATGCACGTGTAGGGAGAAGTCGGAGACAGTACCGGCTCTGGAAAACTCGTGTAGGAGAAAAAACTAGTCGGCTAACCAAAAAGTTATTTTGAAGAATAAAAAATATTATGCCAAAAATAAATAAAATATTAGAAGTGTACTTATCTTTGGACAAAAGTCTGGTCGGGAGAGCTGCTTGACTTGTTGTCGTGACGGTGGTCGCGGTTGTCGTAGCGCCGTTCTTCGCGGCGATTATTATTGCGACTCGTGGTCAGAGCAAGTAGGCCAAACAACTTGGTCGATAGCCTGACCAGGTCGGTGTCGTCGATCTGCCTCCCTTTGTAGCAGAGAAGCGGCGACGCGTTGTCGGCGTGGTCGGAGACGTTGCTGGTGTGGTCAAAATCGTAGCCAGCGTGGTTGGAGTCAACGCCGCCGTCGCCCCAGATCGGATCTGGGTTTCTTCCGAAGCCATGGTCGTGAGACCGCCGCCGTGAGTCGTCCACGTGATCTGGCCGACGGTGAACGTGAGGCCTTCGGGCACGGCCGCGGAAGCTGGAACGATGACCATCTTGTTCGCTGAGAGAGCTGTACGCACACCCCCTACCTGGCGCGCCACTGTCAACGGAAGCTGGTCGGCAGTCTACCCTGGGGTATACCCACGGTAGTAGTTTATCGGTAGACGGTGCGCAAACTACGAACTCGATGGTGACGCAAGACATGGACAAGCTTTTTATCCAGGTTCGGCCGCCGTGTGGGCGTAATACCTACGTCCTGCGTCTTGTTGTATTGATTGTGTCGAGAGAATAATGTGTGATATGTCCTTTAGGGGACCCCTGCCCCTCCTTATATATCCTGAAGGGACAGAGTTACAAGCAAAGTATCCTATATGCTACAATATCTTGTAGCCTTGCGGTGCACACCGACCAGTCACGCGCCGCACGTCTTCATCCTGTGGGCCAAGCCACCTCTGATGGTGCGGCCCATATTGGCCCATGAGGGTATAGGGGTTTATACCCCCACATATATAGAATGGTGGCGCCTAACCAGCACTACTTAAATGCAAGCCTGAGCTGTTACTAGGATAGGTTGTCAGGCTACCCTGAGCAATGACTCCAGAAATGCTAAGCAACGCTAAGCTCTAGCGATGACGCAAGATGTACCAAGGGTAACTCTGCAAGCGCATAGATATCGATGTAGCACTTCGACCGTGGTGAGTATCCATGGTGTCGTAATTTATAGTTCGTCCAAGGGAAAGTGTGCTAGAGGAGATAGCAAGGAAGAGAAATCCTATCTCAGCTAGGATCAACTAAGGTAGTGAGGTAATTAAGATGTAGAGGAAGGTTGATGTGGTTCTGGATAACTCTAAGATAACTAGTGTAGTGTAGCTAGGTGGGAGGACAACGTGTGAGAAAAGACTCCTATGACTCTAACTTTACTCCTGTGAACCAATCTAATCTAGTAGCGGACACACACTAACGTCGCTAAACTTAACTGCTTGTTTGTTGGAAGTCGACTACAATAAGAGGACGAAACTCCTATCCAAGCGGAATCATTTCTTATGGGCGCCTACAAACCGTACCCGACGTAAATAGAACCTACTGGGAAGCAGAGGCCTATCACGCTTCGCCACCGCCCGCTATCACGTTTGATACGGTGGTATTCAAGGGTAGGATTTAGCCTAAGCACCACGCTTATGCTAACTCCTACTACTCAAACTAAGTATACGACCTAGTCCAAGCACCGTGTTACCGGCAGAGAAAACAACCCAAGCACTTAAGACTAACTTAGCTAGTATATAACTACTACAAGACACACTAGGACACTACAATAGAAAATTGAACTAAGTAAATACTAAAAGTAAATACTTAGAAAAGTAAAGGAAAAGTAAATATATTAAATACTCAAAGTCTTACAAGAGAACAGGTAAAGAGGAATACCAGACTCTCAAGAAGACTGTTGACGGTCCTTAAGTATCAAATTTAATTATCAAATAAACAAAGAAAAGGATCTAAATGAAATCAACATCTAGACTTAGGGTTTTATCTGACAGAATTCCTCGAGTTTTGGTGTTTGTCTATTTCTGCAGGGGGTTATCAGGAAATACGGAAGAAAGGCCCACACATCGGGATTACATAGAGATATTAACGTGCCGTGCAATTATCTTACATCTAGAAGACTCCAGAAGCCACGAGAAGAAAGCGGAGGCCGAACGAGGCCAGAGGCAGGGCGCCCGCCCTCCTGCCATGGGCGCCCGCCCTGACTTGGAGCCCAATCAGGACTCTTTCTCTCGGGAGATCTTCACCGACCTAAAGGATCAAGAATAACCGTCCAATCAATGTCGGTTTGATCCGACGGCCCAGGTTCACTTGAGGGGACTATATAACCAGACCCCCTGGCCTCTAGAGGAGGCACCCCTTGATCATTATTCATTATTCATAGACAGAGCAAAAGCTAGGGTCTAGAGATGAGAGCTCTCCTCTCTTCTCTAAACTAGAGTAGATCTAGATAGTAGCAAGATGGAGAGCGAAGGAGGATTAGAGGAGAGGCCGGCCTGTTGGTTCTTCCTCCGGTTGTACTTCATCATGATCAAGCTCTAATCAAGCTTGCTTATGGGATGACTCTAGTAATCTACTTCTAATTCATTATGCAATTACTAATTATGTATGTTCTGGTTCACAACTCTTTTGAGTATTCTAATCTATAGGACGCTATAGGTGAGAGTTGTAGTATAGGTGTAAGCGTGGTGCTTAGACCTAGATTACTTGTGGATATCCCCTGTCTAGCTAGATCGTGTAGGTGACAGTTACGTTGGTCCTCTGTAGTTTTGGCGCCGTTGCCGGGGAAACGGTTGCTGAGTTGACTACGAACTAGCTTAATCATTTTCTAAAAAAAATAGAAAAAATATTTTTTCCTTTTATCCTTTGCCTTATCTCTGCTACTCTTTCTTCTTATCTAATCCTTGATCTCTGGTCTATTATAAATTCAAACATGTCTATATATGAATTTCATAGACCTACGGGCACACATCTCGAACCACCAAAATCTTCAAAGCCTATCATAGCATCTAGTTTTGAGATAGACCCCGAATGCATAGAATTTGTTCAAAAACAACCTTTCTCAGGAGAAGGTGAGGAAAACCCATACACACACCTAAGAGAGTTTTATCGAGTGTGTGACCTCCTTCGCATTGAAGGCATGTCTGATGAGACCCTTAAATGGAAGCTCTTTCTGTTCTCTTTAACGGTAAAAGCTAGACATTGGTATAAACTCAAAGTAGGGAGTGTTCATGGAGATTGGAAGGAGTTACATAATAGTTTTCTTTTAAAATATTTTCCAATCTCTAAAGTGGCGGAACTTCGGCGTAAGATTATTTCTTTTAGACAACTGGAAGAAGAATCTCTTGGCAAATCATGGGACCGCTTTATTAACCTTACTCTCACTGGCCCAATGCTTTCTATTCCAGAAGAAGTTCTTCTAATTCACTTTTTTGAGGGCCTTAGTGGGGAAAATAAGCAAACCTTGAATACAGCCTCTAGAGGATCCTTCTATCACCTACCTGCTACCGAAGCTAGGGATTTAATTGATTCATTGAGTGGAAGGTCTCCTAGCTTTTATATCCCTGAGAAAGAGACAGAACCAGTTCTTAGACAAGAAGAAGAAGTTTCGATAGCCAGATCACAACCACTTCAATTCCAAACTTTAGCTATCGATCCTAAACCATCAATACCCCAAAATTCTCCAAGGGAGGAAGGAATTCCGACCTTAAATCTTTCAGATGCTGATGGTTTAGACTTCTGGTTCCATAAGAGACCTTCAAGCAGGGATAATTCAAATCCTCGCAATAATGGTTCTCTTAGAGAATGTCCTGGTTCCTTTTATGAAGAAGTCGAGGATGACATATCAAGTGAAGGAGAGCTAAGCCATTCTATCACCTCCCCTTTCCTGATCACAAGTTCTAAATGGCTAGAATGTGTAGAATGGATGGATAAGGAAGAAGCCTTAATGAATTCTGACTTTGGTTGAATTTCAAATGGTGAGTTCTTGACTCCCTTTGAAGATGGGATTCATCCAACTATAGAAGAGGACATAAGTGAGACCAATCCAAGAGAAACTCTGAACATTCAGATTGGAGACGAAGATAACATTAATGAGCATGGAATTTATTTCATAGCCACTTTGTTTACTCCATGCTCATATGCAACATCTTCCCAATCTATTGGTCTCTCCAACATCACCACATTTGAGATCTCCAACCCCCTTTTCCTTTCTATTTATAAAAACTTTAAAAGGGCGGTTGTCGATGCATATGTCTATAATAAATATTGCAGATCTCGTTGAGTTGATCTTGATATAGGTCAGCGTTGGAAGGGAAACCACTTCGCCGACATAAATTGATGGTTTCCCATGGACAAGCTTAGTGTCCTAAAATAAGCACTGATCAGATCGTAACATGAGTTTTTAATTATTTGCAACATTACCTTGTGTATTGAGCATATAAGGATAATTGTAAAAATATTCCTTCGGGTATTCTTGTCACTAACCTTTATAGGATTGGAGCAAGAAGATCAGATGAATGACAAGCACAAGGTATGTCCAACCAATCATCATACAACATTGAATTAAATTCATCCAAACTTGAATTCTGCAAAATTCAAGCTTGGGGGAGTACTTTACATAAAAACATCCTTTGCCATGTTGCTATATTGGTTGTCCCTACCTTTAAGACTTGCTCAATTTGTTAAATACTAATCACACTACTTCATCTCCACTTGAGTAGATCTCTATAAATGCTGTCATGCTACCTTTGTCTATTTACTAGTAAGTGTTAGTTTGGAAGTACTGCACATACTTCTATTGGCTTTTAAATTAAGCATGGTGCTTAGGTTAAATAGCCTTCCTTAATCTGATTAGACATGGAGTCTAGTTCAGTTATTGAACTAAAAACTGCTTGTGTAGACATTGGTATATTTTTGTCGGACTAACCCCTGCAGAAAAACTTTCAATATCGATTTGTGAAGTCCTGAGATAACTCACATCAGAGACGAAGAGAGTGACACATGAAGTTTAACAATTTGCACAAGAAGGACATAGCTCATTCATCATAGAGAGATGATCCATGGAGGGTACCACAAACACGATGCACAACCACTAAGAAAGGAAAGCTTCCACAAGGTGATACTATACCATCACTCTTCAAGCAAGGTAACATCTTAAGGTACTTGACTATCACTTTTATAAGCTTCTCCTTGGTTCTGGCGTTCATATAAATAAAAGAGACAAACATGTATGATTTACAACTCTAGATTAACCAACCCAAATGATTCAACATGTTTAGTCCTTTAATCCTTGTTCTTAGTACTACCTCCATGATCCCACATGAGCTAAAACGTTACACATTCAATCATTGAGAGATATAAAGAAAAAGACATATACATAGATAGATTATCTTTTCATAAGGTTGAGCGATCTGATCTGACAAATGTTATAAGTGCTACACTCATGAACTTTTCATCCATCAACTTTGTCTTGCTCGCTATGCTTAGGGTTAGAGAAGAACAAATACACTTTAGATACTGTTGGTGTTTTCCACCAACAGGACCCATGCACTTGATCTCTGCCTTGTCTCTATGAGTAGGTACACTTTGAGCAAAACACGGAGGAGTTTTATAACTCTCAGACTCTACCAAGTGAAGGACCTGGATCTACGAGCATAAACACACTGAGTAGGTTACTGCCAACGCCGCACCTCGAACTGCTGGGCAAACGAAGAACATGTGTGACACCGTATCAAGAGGTGCAGACGTCAAGGTCCACACCTGAATCAAATGACGCACCTGAAGAATGAACACGGTGAGAAGTCTTGTTAAGAAGACTTAAAACATTGAACCCTCGCCGAAAGGTAAGATCAGTATTTATCCGTATTTATCCTTTCTGCATTCCCTTTTCCCTTTAATTATTTACTTTCCTTAAATAGATTATTAGTTAATCATGCTATCTTGAAAGAAAATAAAAATGTTAAAAAATACTAAGCCCCATGTGAGTATACGAGTGGCATAAAACTCATAAGTACCTTCACTGTGGTGGCATAAAAATAAAATAAATATTTCTTTTCTGCTTTATAAAATAAAAATATAAAAACAGGGAGTAATATTTATTGAGGAAGCTCAACATGATGAAGGCCAGATATTTATGCTAACACTTAATTAGTTCCACAAGCTTTGTTGTCTATTTGAGCTCCACAGAATTTAAGAATCAAGAAGACTAGCAGACGGAGGACATTCTAATCGCAGTCAGAATGCTGCTGACTTTCAAATACACCTCTGCCACCTGCTAGCTACATCAAGAGAAATTACGTCAAAATTCAGCTTGGGGGAGAGCACCCCCATTTATCTCGCTAAGTATTTCTACCTATCCTTATACTTATATTATATTAGAATATTAAAATACATAAACTATTAAAAAGCAAATAAAGATTTTGTGCTTATATATATCTTTTACTTAGTGTGTTTAATAAATAAATAAAGTGGCTATGCTAATCTGAATCTTAATAATAAAACTCTAGCATGGATATGATGAATAGTTGCTCTGCCTAATTTACAAATTTGAAGTTCTCTCTCAAGTTTAGACATAATTGTTATAATTTAAAGCTTGCTCTAGATCTAAATTTGTGGGATAAAAAGTTGATCTGAAATCTAAGTTGTTAACGGATATGATATGGGAAGGTTGAGCTGTTGTTTATCTGTTCCTAGAGATGCTAGAATTTTGGAGAATTTTATCTTTGAAACATCTTTAAAATATTGCATGATGAGTTCCTGTATGATGAAAGTTTAAATTCCTACCACAGCCATATATACATGCTTGCTAGACTTTGAGCCACACATTTACTATTTACTGCTTATGAGCATTGAGTGTGGTCAAGCTATGTAGACCCTTAGGAGCTTGTCATGTGGTTAAATCAAGATTTCACTTGCACATTCACTCATATATGCTACTTCTACTCCGGAAGTACCATCCACTTATTTCCATCTCTAGAACCACCCAAAAATATTCTACTCCTAATCCGGGAGAGAATAACCAAAAATATTTCTATTTTTCCTTGTGAAATAAATGATCAAGTTATCTTGTTACTACCACTTGCTATATTATCTCATGAGATGAGTGCTCTAAAAAAAGAAGGGAGAGAAAAAATATACGAGGAAATAAAAAGGGGAAAGTGCCCGGAACCTCGAAAGAAAAAAAAAGAGTGAGACGAGAGGTAAAAATGGACAAGTGTCCGACAGTAGAATTAGGGGTACAGGATACCCACTTGAGAGGAAAGAAAAATGAAAGATAGAGCATCTTATTCTCCTCATAAAGTTTCAAAAAGCAAGGAAGGTATGTATCCCCTCAAAAGAGCAAAAGTAGAATTAGACTTCCACCATTGTTATCATCATCATCACCATACACCATTCATTCGCCACACATGCACATCTTGATTTGACTTATTGACTTGTTTCTCTGGATCCATGGTTTGACTATGCAATAAATGTCTTGTAAGTATGTATTAGCTGTCTCCCACCTATGAGCTCCAGATATTAAAGCCTTATTAGAGTAGGGTGAGATAGAAGGCAATGTCACTATGCCTTATACCACAAATACCATATATCTTGAGAGAAGGCATATACCATCACTGCCTTGGTAAGGATCCAGAAATACCACAAAAGAGAGATTTAGAGAGTCATACAAGGAATCTCTGAGTTTTATTTGAAAATCTGCAAAAACTCCAGAGCTATAGCTAATCAAGAATAAGAGACATGGCACTTGGCTAGACTGTTCTATCTTTTAACTACTCAAGGCAGAAGTAACGGTTACAAGTCCCATGGTGAAAGGTAAAGTAAGTAAGTTTTAGTTCTTGACAGTTTACTCTAACTCAGAGATGAGATCATATTTAAAAGCATGTGTACCGTCAAATTTTTAAGATATTGCAACAACTTTTGATCCATTGCTGAGTCTATCCTTGCTCAGGGACGAGCAAGAGGTAAGCTTGGGGGAGTTTGTTGACGGTCCTTAAGTATCAAATTTAATTATCAAATAAACAAAGAAAAGGATCTAAATGAAATCAACATCTAGACTTAGGGTTTTATCTGACAGAATTCCACGAGTTTTGGTGTTTGTCTATTTCTGCAGGGGGTTATCAGGAAATACGGAAGAAAGGCCCACACGTCAGGATTACATAGAGATATTAACGTGCCGCGCAATTATCTTACATCTAGAAGAATCCAGAAGCCACGGGAAGGAAGCAGAGGTCGAACGGGGCCAGAGGCAGGGCGCCCGCCCTCCTGCCCTGGGCGCCCGCCCTGACTTGGAGCCCAATCAGGACTCTTTCGCTCGGGAGATCTTCACCGACCTAAAGGATCAAGAATAACCGTTCAATCAATGTCGGTTTGATCCGACGGCCCAGGTTCACTTGAGGGGACTATATAACCAGACCCCCTGGCCCCTGGAGGAGGCACCCCTTGATCATTATTCATTATTCATAGATAGAGCAAAAGCTAGGGTTTAGAGATGAGAGCTCTCCTCTCTTCTCTAAACTAGAGTAGATCTAGATAGTAGCAAGATGGAGAGCGAAGGAGGATTAGAGGAGAGGCCGGCCTGTCGGTTCTTCCTCCGGTTGTACTTCGTCATGATCAAGCTCTAATCAAGCTTGCTCATGGGATGACTCTGGTAATCTACTTCTAATTCATTATGCAATTACTAATTATGTATGTTCTGGTTCACAACTCTTTTGAGTATTCTAATCATAGGACGCTATAGGTGAGAGTTGTAGTATAGGTGTAAGCGTGGTGCTTAGACCTAGATTACTTGTGGATATCCCCTGTCTAGCTGGATCGAGTGCTAGGCCGCGTAGGTGACAGTTACGTTGGTCCTCTGTAGTCCACCTCTCGTTAGCAGGACTGGTAGGGTTTATCGGCCTAAGGATAAGCATCCTTTGTGGTGTACTCTTATCACGTGGTTCGTCCCAGACATAGACATACCCCTTTGAAGTAGAGAAACCATAGTTATCCTCTCTATTCTGCTACCATCGCCCATATACTAGAATTGCTCTATTCTCTATATATTCCATATTATCACTCACTGTTATCTTACCTTTAATATTGTTCTTATTCGATTCTACCATCTTTCCTATTTACACCTATTTACTTATCTTGGTTAAGTTAGAGCATAGATCAGTTCTCCCGTTTCCCTGTGGATACGATAAAACCTTTAACTGGGTAAAAGCTTCAACGGTATCCGTGCGCTTGTGGATTATCTGTGTGCGTACAAATACCATAGTACACTCTAGTGCCATACTGGGGATGACAACCTAGTATTCAAGTGGTGTTAGCAAGTGTCAACAAAGACAACTCTGGAGACTCTGAGCTTCGCTCGACTCAACTCTAACTCCCACACTAGACTAACACTAACACTTACAACTGGAAAGCTAGAGCTAAATTGGAACACACACACTAGAAAGGGTGGATGCAGCCTATATTTATAGGGGGAGTAGAGGGGATGCCACGTCGGCGATCCATGTGCTTCCCACTTTTCCACCCTTGGATAAACCGTCATTGGAACTGCCTTAGATGGACGTCCAAGATCATCTGCACATGTTGCCAAGGTCGGTGGAGTGTAACCGACCTTAAGTTGGTCCACATCATAGGTTGGTCGACCTGTCATTCTGTTAGGTGTGGCCACCATGAGCCTTCTAGAAGGTCCTGGAGGTCACTGGATTGGAGCTGGCAGGTGGGTCCCACCATGGCCCGGTCGGTCGACCAAGGTTTGGTGAGGTGGGCCCACTAGCTTGCTCTATTGCTGTCCCCATCTGTCATGGAGTGCAACATGTGTTTATGTTTGGTCTGGTTCTTCTGGTGGGTCCATGGATCCTTGTACCTTCATCTTTCACCCTTGAATAGAAACACAGGTGTGATCTGAGGGTCGAGATGGACTTGAATGTGGCAGTGCCATGCCTTAGAGTGGTAGTGCTGCACCTATGTAGAGTGGCTGTGCCGCACCTATGTAGATAAGTTTGAAATGCCCTTACTCGACCCAACATATAAATACATCCTTCCCAGGCACTAATCTTCTACCTCACTATTCTCCATCTGCAAACCCCATTCTTTCCAGTGGTGATTCTGTCAAGCAAGAACACATCTTCAATCAACAAGAAGTCCCCCCGGCAGAGCCCTCAAACCCTCGGCTTCATCTTCGTTTCGCCCAGAAGAAATGGCCATCAACTTCAACGTCCCCGAGGTTAATCTAGCATTCATCCCCCATTTTTCTTACCGTAGTTCCTATTATTCTTGTAAGTTCATACACTTAGTATTTTTCCTTTCTTTTCTTCTATTTCTTTGATCCTCCAACCTTAGGAACTGAGCAATAAAATAGTTATTCCAACTGATCAACCCCACATCCAGTGTTTGGGCCCGATTGGTAACCCAGATCCAACCAATATAATAAATGCAAAAACCAACAGAATCCCTTTTAGGGCCAAAATTTTTTCCTTAGATCTATGGAAAGATACTTTCCGATCCTGGCCAAAAACCACTAAGGGATGGAAGAATTGGTTTCTAAGGGTTAGTGGGGCCAATGAAGTATACTGGGCCGAAGGTTCCTAAGGGTTAGTGGAGCCAATGAAGTATACTTGGCCGAACGCAAGCTAGATCAGTGCATCAGGCTCTCCATTGCCGATATGGAGAAAAATGAATCGATGATGATAGCAGCTGCTTACTTCTGGTTAGATACCTTTAATGCTTTCATGTTCTATCATGGTCCAGCTTCTCCAACCCTTACCGATGTGCTCATGCTCACGGGCCTAGACATTTCAACTGTCGATGACGGTAGGCTCTTCAATAGAAAATCTGATTACAAAGTGGATACCCGCAACATTAGTGGTTGGACAGGATATATTCAGAAATATCGGCAAACTGGATCGGTCAGTCAGAGAGAACACGCCATTTTCCTGAATTTGTGGCTTGATAAATTCATTTTTTGCGGCCGATCAGTAGGGCCAACCTGTGTTTATCTCGCAGCAGCCGAGCAACTGGCCAATGGTTCTAGATTCCCTCTTGGCCAATATCTCCTAAGCTCTGTTTACCATCTTCTTCACCAAGTGACTGAGAAACTCTTGCTGGGCGAACCCATCGGCAACTTAGGAGGCCCCTGGTGGTTTATCAACATGTGGCTAAATGCCCATATGCATAAGCGTTTACAGTGGGACTTCTTTGCTTAGCAATTCCCATGGGACATAGCTAAAGATTACGAATTAGCAGAAGACGATCGGCAACCCACTCGCCCCTCAACTCCAGTGAAGCAATCATAGTCCTTCCTGGTATCGAAGCAAATGAAAACCAGATCGGCAGATTTTTCCAAACCTTTTACAATGTCTCTCCG
>NC_012877.2:18208994-18224398 GCF_000003195.3 Sorghum bicolor
TAGCTTTCGTCGAACCTGGATAAAAACCTTGTACGTGTCTTGCGTGCCCATCAAGTTCGTAGCTTCCGCACCGTCTACCGATAAACTACTACCGTGCGTATACCCCAAGGTAGACTGCCGACTAGCTTTCGTCGACAATGAGGACTCTAGATTCCCTCTCCTCTTTCATCCTGCCGATGAAGCACTTAATAAGGATAATGACTTGATGATGGCCATCATTACTCCCAGAGCGATCCCAGTGAATACTTTTAGTAGCGGGAAGAACACCAATGCTACTTATGAATTCTACAATCCATCACCATTATCTCGTCAACTGTCTTTTGGTCAATTGATGATCAAGCTTTGCTATGCTGACGTGATCAAACCAAGGGAGACCATCACCAGTGGTCTCGACTGGATTAGAGTAGCTCAACTCCCGCCAGATGCTGATACTACAGACATCGACCTATCGACCTGGGTACCAGCTTCTTTCATCACTGAATCCTATAAGTCATGGTGGTAAGAGTGGAGAGGACAACTGTTCACAGCATCAGCTCACGTATATTGGAACATGATCGACCCCAAGCATGAGATCCCTAATGACATAGTAAGCCTCTTCCCAGCACTTAACATTTTCTTTACTTCTAACCACATTGGTAACTGACTCTTTCATTTTGATAGGTTGATGACCCAGCACCATCGGTGAGTAAAAGTGGGCAGCCGTTTGACCTCCAACCAGTATCCTTGATCTCTTTGATCGGTCATGAGGCCCCAACTCTGGCAGCTCTGATGCATCGAGGAATCCGCTTTAAGAAGATGACCACCAAGCGCTCAAAGGCTACTCTATCGGTCGCGGCCGCCACCTTGGCACAAGCTCTCAAGGTAAAATCCTTAATCATCTTTATTATACCGATTTCAGCCTATACTCACACTATTCTTTCAGGGTGTATCGACCACAATTGGAATGTCATCGGTAACATTGCCTTACACCGAGTACTTTTAATCTTAATGAATTTCAAGAAATATTTTTCTGCTTTTATACTCAACTTATAAGATTTTCATACTTCATTCGATTTGTAGCAACAAACTAGTGTATCGGCAAGAGCTCAGGATGTTCAACCATCGGGTGATGATGCCCCCCAGCCAGCAACTACTAAAACTCAACCCAAACAGAAGGCTCTGACAAGCACCAAAACTCAGCCAAAACGGCAGAAAGCAACACCATCCTCTCCGCCTCAACCAGAACCTCAAAGTCAAGCCGAACTGGCCGATGGACCTGAGCAGCCAACTGACCCGTCTGACCAAGGAACGTCATCAGCCATCGTCCCCGAAAAAACGACTATCGCTCCTGCTCAAGGTAAAATATTGATCATTCATTAAGCTACTACCGATGAACTTTGCAAAGAAATCATCATTATTCTCAGCACTTAACCGATTCTACAGTTGAAGATATCCCATCGGCAGATCTAGCCGATCAAGGCATAATCCAAGTCGTATCTCCTAGTCAAAGGCAAGAGATTGCCCTAAAACAAGTAAGCCATCTAGTTTGACCGATTCTGTAGTATCTACTCTTGACCCTGATTAATTTATCTCCCCCTTATTTTTAGGAACAAGACTCCCCCGATAGCCTGTTCTCTTTTGCCATTGACATCTTTGATGATGAAGGAGAAGAAGCAAGCTCTTCACTGGCGCTCGGAGCTGTATCAGCAGAAGTGAAATCAAAGTTGGAAGACTTGTTGAGTTTGCTGCAACAAAATACAGCTCAGCTAGTGGACGATTCAGACCCAGCAAAAGTCATCTTCAAAGAAATCCATGGTCAAGTCCCGGCCGATGTTGAGGAAGCGCACTTCCAAGCTGCCCATCTAGAGAGTCGTCAACTTCAATATCAAAAGGCCACTCAACGTCTTGCCGATAGAGCTGTCTAGGCTCAACTCAAAGAAGAGATGATACAAGTGAAGTCCGTTGCCAATGAGAAACACAAAAGCATCGGCAATTTGCAAGTTTTAGGTGCCGAATTGAAGCAAATATCACGGATCTTTCAGCAAAAAGAGAAGCTCTGCTAGCTGAACTCAGACAAGTCGAAGAAGCACTGACTCAGGCCAAGCAAGAAGAAAGTCAGCTGCCCGATATGATCAAAGGCCTTCAGCAAGAAAGGGATGCCCAAGCCCACAAAGCTCTACTAATGTAGAAGAAGTTCAAGCCAGTGGAGGGCTCAGCCGATGAGGACACCAAAGAGATAGAGGAAGCCAATCAGATTCGCCTGCGTGCGATATCGGCTATCTAGACTCTACTGAACTTGTAATTTTCCTTCATCGATAGTATGTCGTACCAGTTCACTTATAAACACTAGCATTTTGTCCAGCCGATAGGATTGTTATCGGTACTTAAACTTTCTATGCATCGACCAAAATGCTAGGGTAGTCCTTCTTTAAATACTTTCCATTTAATGCTCTGAGAAATTCAACTCCTTCAAGGGTTTTCAGGATATATGCATTACCAGGAGGAGATCGACTTATCCGATAAGGACCTTCCTAGTTCGGATAGCATTTACCAAACCTCGAACTCTTAGTCCCAATCGACAGAATTAATTTCCAAACTAAGTCTCTATTGGAAAACTCCTTAACTTTCACCCTCTTATCATACCATCTAGCTACTCTCCTCTTATTCTCCTCAATACTAATCAGAGCTCTCAACTGATGACTTGCTAAATCCTCCAATTCATCTTTCATCCTGAGAGAATATCTGCCTAGAGCCAGTTTTCATTTCCCAAGGCAACATCATGCCCATATACTAGCTGATAAGGTGACACTTTAATTGCACCATGATATGCCATCCGATATGACCACAAAGCCTCGTTTAACACTGTATGCCATCGTTTAGGGTTCTCTTCAATCTTGCGCTTGATAAGTTTAATGATCCCTTTGTTAGAAGCTTCAGCCTACCCATTAGCTTGAGCATAATAAGGAGAAGAATTTAAAACCTTAATTCCCATACCGATTGCGAATTCATCAAACTCCCCCAACGTAAACATACTACCTTGATCGGTAGTAATCGTCTGAGGAATACCAAATCGGTAGACAATATGCTTCTTTACAAAATCAATCATATTGGCCAATGTTACTTTTTTCAAAGGAATCTCTTCAACCCACTTAGTGAAATAATCGGTAGCAACAAGTATAAATTTATGCCCTTTGCTTGATGGCGGATAAATTTGACCAATTAGATCAATAGCTCATCCTCAGAATGGCCAAGGTTTAATAATAGGATTCATGGCCGATGTAGGTGCTCTTTGAATGTTACCAAACCGTTGACACCCTTGGCATCCTTTGAAATATTCAAAACAATCTTCAAGAATAGTTGGCCAATAATATCCATTCCTTCCAATCATCCACTTCATTTTAAAAGTCAACTGATGTGCTCCACATACTCCCTCATGAATTTCACACATCAAACTTTTTGACTCATCATCACTAAGACATCTGAGTAAAACTTCATCCAAAGTACGATAATATAGTTCATCATCAAGGAGTACATAATTAGTGGCCTGAAATCTAATGCGTCTTTCAACCTTCTTAGAGGGGTCTTTCAAGTAATTGATGATTTCTGTTCTCCAATCATCGGCACCGATTGCCGATGTGAGCACCTCTAGGATAGGCTGATACCTCGAGGCGTGTTGGGCTAGCCGATTAGCTTCCTCATTATGCAATTGGTGAATATGTTTGAGACAGAAGTCCTTAAATTCCTTCAACAATTGCAAACATCTTTCATAATATGAAATTAAAATTTCACTTCGGCATTCATAAACCCCAATCAACTGATTTATAACAAGCATAGAATCACCAAAGATTTCAACGGCATCGGCACAAATTTCTCTTAGTAATTCCAACCCTTTTACCAAAGCTTGGTATTTAGCTTGATTGTTTGTCGATGTAGCAACAATCGGCAATGAAAACTCATACCTTCTTCCTCGGGAAGAAATTAATACTATGCTGATACCCGCTCCCTGATCACAGGTAGACCCATCGAAGAAAAGCGTCTAAGGAGCAACTCCCAGATAGCTCACTGAACTACAATGTTGAGTAACAAGATCGGCCATAACCTGTCATACGTGAGAAAGAGTGGCACCAACCAAAATTCATTGAGAGAGTTCAAAATAAGAAGATAAGAGATTCCACAGTATTTAAGGAGAGCCACAAAATTCTATGTGAGAGTGATCCACAAAAATTGAGAGAAAAAAGAGATGAATCATGTGAGGAATTATTTACTTCTAACATCATAATACCTTCTATTCTTGTTCCTTTTGCGATGCAGGTTCATGAAGAAAATGATGTTGTGAATTATGATCAGCCCCCAATCTTCGATGAGGAAGAGCAAGTGATTGTCAATGACAACGATACACATGCATATGTGGCTTCACAAGATGTTGAAGTAATTGTGCATCAAAATCTATGTGAGAATGAGAGCCACATTGCCAAAATGAGAGAGAGTGAAAACAAAAGTGAGTTGAGTGATTCCACCCACTATAAGGTTGAGAGTGTCAACAATGAGAGTGTGTGGGATACACCATAGAAAAATAGATATTTAGAATGCAGGCCAAGTGAGGATATCTTTGAAACTAACACTCTCATCTCTACTTCTAGTTTTGTCTTTCCAAATGTGTAGGTTGGCGATGAGAATAGGGAAGAGATAGATGCTCAAGACAACACCATATGTAGCACCCGGTTTTAAGAACAAAACCAGATACACACCATATGTGAGCCCAGGAAGTCAAATCTCACATATAGCCACAAATAAAGGTAATATCAATAGTCAATGCTTATATATAACAAAGTTAATATAAAAGATATAACCTTAGATAGCAAACAGTGGAAAGACTCTCCGTTCTTCAGGCGAAAGCTCCAAATCCACAGGGACAACTGACTGGTTGAGCACAAGCATAAACTTTTCTCCAAACTTGCAATCTGGTACCGATCTAGGATTTTTATCCAAATAAAATGTAAAGACAAGCGTAAGTACATCTCGTACTCAGCAAGAATAACATAGGGTTCATGAGGCTCAAAGGCTAGACACTGGTTAAACTGCATGTAGCTTTTAGTTGTCACAATTTTAGCATATAAGTAGCATCAAGTGGTCAAGTCCCATAGTAAACTCATGATCAGGTAAAGTGAATAAAGAATAGCATAAACAACATATTAACAATAATAACATTTAATGAATTGCCATTAGTGTTCATTTATTCTGTATTGGTCCAAGGCCGCTCGTGACCGTGAGCACGGCTGATATATCAGTTTTACACTCTGCAGAGGTTGTACACTTTCAATGTGAGTCATGATTTACCCTTCCGCCCGAGGTCGCGAGTCTCTTAACCCCCTTCCTAGGGAGGCCGGTAGGGTTCACTATGAAGCCTTTTAAAGGTTCGTCTAACAAGTTAGGGCCGCTAGGTTTCGTTAGTCAGTCCGTGTGACTCACCCGCAGGAATCCACGGTCTGCTATCCCACACTTGCGCCATAAGGGTAACCACTAACATGCTAGAAAAGGTCCTCATGCTGAGCTAAAGCCAGAGCCAAGTAGCCCTCACAGTTGTACTGTATGTCCCGGATGGTTATATACAGATAAGTCCTTATGGAGAGAAACTAGAGCACCATAAGATAGCCCAATGCTCCAGCCCTCTTTTCCAAAGTTGCTAAAAAGTCATCTTTTAATGTTTATTGCATATTCCTTTAATCAATTTACAAGATCATGGTTTAGTGGAGCACTAGCATAAGCTATCCAATGCATAACCATAGGTGACAAGGTATAAGATAAAGACTAGGAAATCCTTATCAAGGAGACACATGCAATATGAATTAAGTGATTAAAGTTATTAGGAAACAAGGATGATCCCATGCTATACTTTCCTTGAAACTCAAATTCTTCTTTTAGTTCCAAACCTTCCACAATCTGCTTCTTGATCCCCACGTAAAAGCTCACCGACTAAACTCAGTCATCACATCAACAACAATCATCCAGAGGCAATCATACAAAGCAAAACAAACCTATAATTAGAACAATACACCAACAGTAGAAAATAAAGAAGAAAAGTTTATAAAACGAATCTACACCGCTCTACGATCACATAGACGTAAAGTTCACAAAAATTGGATCTAAAACGAAGAAGTTATGATTTAAATAAGATTTTCTTTAATAAAATAATAGATTAAATCTAAACTTAGATTTTTAAAAGTTGAGAACTTGTATAACAGTAGCACTAATCTATAGATTACGCGAAAACGAATCTAACACAACTTGAACGGATCAAAACGGAGTTAAAACGAAGAATATATGAATTTTCTAAGATTTTTTTTAGAAAAAAAATTAATTAATTTGGGTCACGGAATTTAAAAAGTTTCAAACTGAGATTTTCTCGGTGTTACTAACATGTAGATCTTTTGAATACAAAACCAACACAATTTGAATGAGTCAAAACGGAATTAAGATGAATATTTTATGAGTAAAACAAATCCAGTGGCAATTTGGTAATTTTCTGAAAACGAATTTTTAATCAAACCGTCGGGATTTACGTTTTCAAAGACAGAAAGCGTAAACAGAGAAAACGTTTTGGATTGCGGGTTACATATTTAAAACCCGGGGGGCTCTTTTGCAAAATGTGCGGCCGAAGGGGTATCCTTTGATCTCGGCCGTTGGTTCGCGGATCAATGGACAGATTAGATCGGGGGGGATGAACGGGTCGGCCGGCCAGAGTTGAACACGGCGCGGCGGCGCCATGGCTAAGCTCGGCCGGAGCTCACCAATCCAGCGATAGAACACGGTAGAGCTTGAACCAAAAGCACCGGGATGCTTAGAAACTCGGTGCGAACTCACCTGGGGCCGAGATTGGAACCGAGGAAGTCCGTTTCGAGCTCGCAGTGGCAAGGGGCGGACGTCGGGCCTGAAAAGAAGTTCGGCGATCGTTAGCGTCGAGCACGGTGCAGTAGAGGATGAAAGAGAAGCTTCGGCGACTTCGCGCGACCAAACCGAAGCCCGGCAAGCTGCTCACGATGCTTGGAACGCGCTGCAGTGGCGGTTGGGCTGCGGTGCGGATCTCGGCCGCGGACTTCGGCGAGTTTGACGTGGCGGCTGGGGCTCGGAATGAGATAGGGGATTGCGGGGCGTCGGGGGCGCTATATAAAGGGCTAGAATCGGGCGGAAGGAGGACAGCTCGCGCGAAACACGCGCGAGGGTTGAGCTCGGACTCGTGTCCTGGCCGGACTCGAGGTGGGAGACGAGTCTGACTGCCGGGCCCCACCTGGCAGTGACGCTGAAACGCGGGCCCGCCCTGTCATCTGCAGTGGCGAAGGGGAGGGGTGTGCGGCGCTGGCTGCTACATCTGGGCCACGAAGTGGGCCGCGCTGACGCTGGGCCGGAGCAAGGAAGAGAAAGGGGGAAAGAGGGAAAGCAGGCCGCGGGGGAGGGGAGAGAAGTGGGCTGAGCCCGAGACAGGGAGGGGGAGAGGAAATCTTTTTCCATTTTCTAAATTCATGTTTTGCTCAAACCTTTTGAAAAGAATTTGTAAAACCAATTTAAATTAAAAGAACTCCACTCAACAAAATATATGCAGCAGCATGAATGCACATACATGTGTCTAGACCTTATAGTGGATTTTATTTCAATAAAGATTATTTTCTTACTATTTCTCAGTGCTCACATCAAATAATTAAATCAATTAGACTATTTGGAAAAGTGAAATTTTTAAGGTGTTACACCATACTTGTTGAGAGAAATGAGAAGGTAGCCATTCAACTAAACCCATTGTGTGTTGCCCAAGACCTGAACCATGACATGGATAATGATAAGATTTCAGAGGTGCAATCCTTGGTACTTGCACCACCAAAAAGTCTAAAAGTTATTGAAAATAAATCAGATTTGAGTTTGGATAATAAAATGGCACATAATTATGATAATACACATGGTTCAAATGGGATTAACCATACACGAAATATTTGCACTGATTTGATTATTTCACATGTTCACCCGTGTGCTGAAATTTTGCAAGTTGATAACCAAAGTTCAATCATACATGATCTTTTCTATGGTTTGATATGGTTCATATACATGATGATTTGCATTCATATGCTTGATACGATGCATAATGTTTCAATGCTCATACATCTTAGAGATGGCTGCACATTTCTCAACCCTTTAGTTAATTCATCAAAACCATCTAAGATCAACAATGAAGGTAAAAGTTTAGAGATTCAAACCTTGGTACATGTAGAATCATTGGATTTAAAATACATGAAAAATAAATCAAATCTGAATGTTCAACACATACTGAGTACTTGTGATATCACTATTTTAGTAATAAAACAAAACCAAAACATTTGTGCTGATTTGACTGGAACTCATGTTGATACAAGTACTGAATTTCTTTTTGATCAGAGTCTTTGTGCTTCGAATGATCCTTGCAACACTTCATATAACAACAAACAACACCTCATCCAGTCAGTTACTTGTGCTGATTTGTTACAAGGATATCTCCTCTTGAATGTTTGTGTTATACTATGCTTAACATGCCTATCAATATTGAACAAATGCTTGAGAAAATTTCTAACATAACATCTTTGAGTTCATTGAATACTACTCATAGCTTCCAATTTACATTTGTCTTGATTGGAGAACATGTTGTAGATACCTTTCAGGTTCATGCCATTTGTGTAACATATAACAAGCTTGCTGATTTAGACTCCAAAATGTTGAGAGACAAACAAAGTGAGAAATCTTTTAAGATGCAACAAATGCTTGGTGCTTATGGTTTCGATCAATTCATATTGTCAGCATGTTCGTACCATCCACTTAAAGTTAGAAATCTTGTGCAAAGCAAAGCCTATACACCGAAAAGTTGTTCATCCACACCTTGGAGCATTGAGTTTAAAAATTATACTTCTAAACCCTTGAATAAATTTTGCTGCCACAATAATTTTTGGAATAACATTAGTTCTCAACATCCATTTGATGAAAAGTTTGATCTTCTAAAGATAAAACATGATAACATAAATCAAGTAATTGGATTGGAAGAAATTTTTGTGCTTCCATCCTCTAAACTGTTTGCAGGTTCACCAAAGTTGAGAGAATGTTTCTTACATGAAAAAAGAAATAATGTAAAAATAATTGATAACACTAGTACACAGAGGTTCTAAGCCGGCGGGGGTAAAACATTTCTACAGGCGGTTTTAGTTATAATGCGCCTGTGTTGAAAATTTGTACGGCAAGAATTGAAAACCACCTGTATAAAAGGCTCAGTACAGTCGGTTTTGTTATGTGAACCGCCTGTGTTAATGGATTTATACAGGCCGCCTGTGATTTATCTTCCTATAAATAACCGAGAACCCCTTCTTCCTCCTCGGGCAGAACTGTAGGTAGCAGCCACATTCCATTGGAGCACATCTTGGAGGTCCAGTTTTTCCAAAATACAAGGGGGGAGGTTTTGATCTTTATTTCTTGGAAGGAGGTGGCTAAGAAAGGTTAGTTGATGCCTCTAATGCCTCATTTTGTGCCCTCTTGCTCAATTTGAGCTACTTTTTGGATCTAGGGTTTCACCATGAGAGAGAGAGAGAGTAGAATAGCTAGGTATGGTCTATTTTGCTCAAATAAAGTTGCTTATGATGGATATATGATGTCTCTCCTATCTTATTTTTTATGTTTACTTCTCTAATTTGTGAAACCAAGAAATATATATGTAGTAGTTTCCATGAATGGTGTTTCCATGCTTGGGAGAGAAAGATAAGTTTTCTTTTTAGTTTTTTAAATTATATGGTTTAGGATGTTATTTTTTATGTAAATTTGATTTAATTACGCGGTAAGCATTTTTTATATATGAGGTTGCTTCAGATGTTGCCTCTCCTCTCACCATTTCCATGTTTCATTCTCAAATTTTTTAGTGATATAATATATTTAGTTTCAATCAACAGTGTTTTTGTACCTTGTCAAATTTATTTTAGTGATATAAAGATATATATTTATGGTTTTGTCTTTATTTTTGATACTTGTTTTACTTTTTCAATTTGATTTAATTGTTAGGTGTTCTTTTATTTTTGATGACAGATATTCGTAGACAATATTTCAATTAATTTACTAACTTTTCAACAGGTCAAAATACAAGGTTTGAGGTTTTGATCTTCATTTCTTGGAAGGAGATGGAGGTGGCTAAGAAAGGTAAGTTTTCTTTTTAGTTTTTTAAATTATATTGTTTAGGATATTATTTTTTATGTAAATTTGATTTAATTACGCGATAAGCATTTTTGTGCCCTCTTGTATAAGATGTTGCCTCTCCTCTCACCATTTCCATGATTCCTTTTTCAATTTGATTTAATTGTTAGGTCTTCTTTTATTTTTAATAACAAATATTCGTAGACAATATTTCAATTAATTTACTAACTTTTCAACAGGTCATGATGGAGAGGTCCACATGGATGTATAACTTATCAAGACTAGATCCATCATATATACCTGAGGTGCATAGGTTTGTTGATGCCGCTAAGAACCATGCTTTGAGAACAAAGACGAAGCATATATATTGTCCATACTACGACTACAGAAATATTCTTCTATTTGAAGATACTGAAGTAATCATTTGTCATCTAGTCTGTCGAGGATTTATGAAGGATTACTTGATTTGGACAAAGCATGGAGAGGGTAGCTCAGCGCCTTATACAGTTGGGGACCCAGCACACATCGACACCGATGGTCTAGGCATGCCTGCTGATCAGTTTTTCCACGACACACCCTAGAGTGACCATGTTGTGCCAAATGTTACTGCTGGTGGATCTGCTGGGGGAAATGATGGTGCAAGAACTCATGTCTTACCAAATGATACGGCTGCAGAAGATGCTGAATTCTTGGAGGCAATGTTGCGTCGTCATACTGAACCTTCAATGTTATTAATGAAAGGGATGGAGGCCTTGAAGAAGGCAGCAGAAGAGCCTTTGTATGATGAGTCTAAAGGTTGTACCAAAGAGTACACAATGTTACGAGCTGTGCTAAAACTGTTGATGGCAAAAGCCAGGTATGGTTTGTCCGATGCTGGATTCGATGCGTTCTTAAGTATTATCGGCGATATGCTTCCAAAGGAGAACAAAGTTCCTGCTAACACGTACTATGCAAAGAAGCTGATCAGTCCGCTAACTATAGGTGTCGAGAAGATCCATGCGTGTAGAAATCATTGTATCCTGTACCGAGGTGATGATTACAAGGACTTGGATAGTTGTCCAAAGTGTGGTGCAAGTCGGTACAAGACAAACAAAGACTATCGAGAGAATTGTGCTGCCTCCATGTGTAAAGCAGGGAAGAAGCGAAAGAAGGCCCAAAAGAACACCCAACAGAGTTCAAAACCCATGAGCAAAGATAAAGAAGAGGTTGACTATTATGCGCAGAAAAAGATTCTGCTTTAGTGATGTGGTACCTTCCAGTGGTAGATTGACTGAGGAGTTTGTTTGCTAACCCTGAGGATGCAAAACTTATGAGTTGGCATGCTTCTGATGAGCACAAAAATGATGGCAAGCTTCGCCATCCAGCCGATGGAAAGCAGTGGCAAGATTTCATTGACAACCACCGAGACTTTGCCAGCGAACCAAGGAATGTTAGGTTCGCACTGTGTACAGATGGAATGAATCCATTTGCTGAGAGGAGCAGCAAGCATAGCACATGGCCGGTGATTCTCACCATCTACATCCTCCCTCCACGGTTGATGCAGAAGCGAAAATACCTTTTGCTAACCTTACTTATCTCTAGACCAGTTCAACTTGGAGTTGACATGGATGTTTTCCTAGAGCCATTGATGGAGGAAATGAAAATGTTATGGGAAAAAGGTGTTCAAATGTTGGACGAGTATCGCAAAGATTCATTCACGCTAAGAGCAATTATTTTTGTTACTATCAACGATTACCCTGCTCTCTTTATTTTATCAGGGCAATTCAAGGGAAAGGTTGGTTGCGTGGTGTGCATAGATGGAACCCATTACGTGTCCCTTAATGCATCTAAGAAGATAGTGTACATGAGGCACAGATGCTTCTTATCGAAAGGACACAAGTACCGCCTGAAAAAGATGGATAAGTACTTTGACAATAATGATGAAAGGAACTCAGATGCATCACTAGGTAATAGCAAAGGCCATAGAGTTTTCAAAATAGTCAGCAACATTAAATTTGTGTTTGGAAAGAAGACAAAGGATGGAAAATTAAGAAAGGATGTCAAATCAACTCCAGGGGCAACATTCAAGAAGAAGTCCATTTTCTTCGAGTATTTGCCATACTGGAAAGACTTGGATGTACGACACGCGATCGATGGTATGCACGTCCAGAAGAATGTGTTCGAAAGTCTAACTGGCACATTGCTAGACATCAAGACCAAGACAAAGGAAGGACTCAATTCACGCTTTGACATGGTGCAGTTAGGCATAAAAAAAGAGCTTCATCCTGTTCTTCAAGAAAATGGGAAGTACCATCTCCCAGCAGCAAGCTACAACCTCAACATAGATGAGAAACATGCGATGTGTGAGTGGTTGAAGAAATTGAAAGTCCCATCTGGATTATGCTCTAGCATACGGAGTTTTGTGTCAATGAAAGACCTAGCACTCACCAACTACAACTCACATGATTGTCATGTCATGCTGACTACTTTCCTCCCTATTGCAATAAGGGCTATAAATCCAGTATTCTTAAAGATGGCAGTCACACGATTGTGCTACTTTTTCAACAAGATCACACAAAAGGTAATTGACCGTGATGAGTTAGAATCCCTTCAGGAATTCGCAGTGGAAACAGTGTCACAGTTTGAGATGTGTTTCCCCCCATCATTCTTTGATATCATGGTGCACCTTGTGGTGCACTTGGTTCCACAAATACAGGCACTGGGTCCCATGTACCTGCATGAAATGTGGACTTACGAGCGTTTTATGTCAATAGTAAATGGCTATGTATCAACTCGTGCTCGTCCCGAGGCGTCCATGATAGAGGGGTATTGTACCGAAGAGGCGATTGAGTCCGGTGGACCATTCTGCAATAATGTCCTAAAAGACCAGGTTGCAATAGGTTTGCCTCCGTCAAGACATGAGGGTAGGCTACATGGATGTGGGAGGATTGGACGAAAATCATTCATTCCACCAGATTATAATACAATACTTGAGGCACATCACAACATCTTACATCAGCTCTCGATAATGGAGCATTTGATTGAACAACACATGGATGAGCTTCGAGAACATAATCTTAGGCAAACAGAGGATTGGGTAATGAAGGAACACAAGAAACAGTTGTACACATGGCTAAGGGAGCAGGACATTCCATATGGGGAAACAATTGAGAAACAAACCATCAAGGCTTTGGCATCTGGACCATCACGCCAAGTCATAACATGGCAAACCTATGACATAAGTGGATTCACATTTCATACCAAGTCTAAGGACCAAAAGAGCATGACACAAAATAGTGGTGTTCGATGTGAGGCCATAGATGACAAAACTGGTGATATTATTACATACTTTGGCTTCATCGAGGACATATGGGAACTAGACTATGGTACATTTCAGATCCCTGTGTTTCGATGTCAATGGGTTGAAGATAAACATGTCACAGTGGATAATTATGGGGTCAGAGTTCTTGATCTAAGTAAGGTGGGATATAAAGATGACCCATGGATCCTTGCTAATCGTGCTGCACAGGTTTTCTATGCTGAGCAGATCCTTTCTAAGAATGAGAAGAAAAGTACCGACAAACCGAAGCATGTAGTTTTTCCAGGAAAGCAACAAGCAGTTGGAGTTGACGGTGTATCGGATCTAGAGGATTTTAACCAGTTCAGTGATATGTCCCTCTTTGTGGACCATCCTATGAAGATAAAAAATATTGAGCGAAGCATCCCACAGAGTTCTTTGCCATGGGTGCGCCCTGATGGACAAGGACGAATAGTAGCGGCCTAGATTGTATCTGTGATTCATCATGTAAACGCTTTGTCAAATGCAAAAATGTCCTATTTATGAAATGTATATCTTGATGAGTGGAACAAACTTTGTATTCCTGACTTTTCGAGTTGGGGACGTCTCGGGTTTCGAAAACGTGTGTGTAGCTGTGGAAATGTGAAATTTCAAATTTTGAGTGGTCCAAACTCTCTCAGATGAAAAGTTGACACTTACACACAATGTGTATCTTGATGAGCTGGACAAACTTTGTATTCATGACTTTTGTATCTGAAGCTACCAAGGGTCCGGTCAAAGTGACTTTTCAGAAAAAATCCAAGATTTGACTTGGTCAAACTAGGTCAAACTAGGCACTAAATGAACTCAAATGAAAAACTTTTGAATACATGGGTGTTAGAGCTCCTCAAGATACACATTCCATACATAGGATATTTTGGCATATGAGAAAGGATTGGTACTCTCTAGTCACAAAGTGTTGAATGTGACACAAACTTTATGAAACTATATGTGAGACTTGTGGATTTAGAACTACACTTTTGAAACGCTTTGTCAAATGAAAAAATGGCCTATGTATGAAATGTATATCTTGATGAGTGGAACAAACTTTGTATTCATGACTTTTCGAGTTGGGGATGTCTCGGGTTTCGAAAACGTGTGTGTAGCTCTGGAAATGTGAAATTTCAAATTTTGACTAGGTCCAACTAGACACTAAAAGTCCTCAAATGAAAAAGTTTTGGATAGAGACGAGTTAGAGCTCATCAAGCTCTACCTTTCATACAATATGCAATATGCATTTGAAATTTAAAATAATATAAAAATAATATATAGGTGTGAAACAATATAATTATATTATAATATCATTATACAAATAATATATATACAATATAATTATGTTAAAATATTATTATATTATAATATCAATATAGAATATAGAAATAATTATTATATTATAATATCAATATGCAATAAAAAATAGTAACAAAAAATATAGAAAACAATAATAATAATAATAATAATAATAATTACAAAAACTTTGTACAGGCGGGTGGTATTGACCACCGCCTGTGTAGAGGTATTTCTACAGGCGGTGGTCAATGCCAGCCGCCAGTAGAAATCTATTTCTACTGGCGGCTGGCATTGACCACCGCCTGTAGAAATACCTCTACACAGGCGGTGGTCAATACCACCCGCCTGTACAAAGTTTTTGTAATTATTATTATTATTATTATTATTATTGTTTTCTATATTTTTTGTTACTATTTTTTATTGCATATTGATATTATAATATAATAATTATTTCTATATTCTATATTGATATTATAATATAATAATATTTTAACATAATTATATTGTATATATATTATTTGTATAATGATATTATAATATAATTATATTGTTTCACACCTATATATTATTTTTATATTATTTTAAATTTCAAATGCATATTGCATATTGTATGAAAGGTAGAGCTTGATGAGCT